>NW_006786248.1:546603-600905 GCF_000442215.2 Lipotes vexillifer
TTTCTCAGGATATATGTCCAGTAGTGGGGTTGCTGGGTCATAGGGTAGTTCTATTCTTAGTTTTTTAAGGAACCTCCACACTGTTCTCCATAGTGGCTGTATCAATTTACATTCCCACCAACAGTGCAAGAGGGTTTCCTTTTCCCCACACCCTCTCCAGTGTTTATTGTTTGTAGATTTTTGGTGATGGCCATTCTGACTGGTGTGAGGTGACACCTCATTGTAGTTTTGATTTGCATTTCTCTAATGATTAGTTGAGCATCCTTTCATGTGTTTGTTGGAAATCTATATATCTTCTTTGAAGAAATGTCTATTTAGGTCTTCTGCCCATTTTTCAATTGGATTGTTTGTTTTTTTGATACTGAGCTGCAGGAAATGCTTGTAAAGTTTGGAAATTAGTCCTTTGTCAGTTGCTTCATGTGCAAATATTTTCTCCCATTTTGAAGGTTGTCTTTCGTCTTGTTTATGGTTTCCTTTGCTGTGCAAAAGTTTTTTCAGTTTCATTAGGTCCCATTTATTTATTTTTGTTTTTATTTCCATTTCTCAAGGAGGTGGGTCAAAAAGGGTCTTGCTGTGATTTATGTCATAGAGTGTTCTGCCTATGTTTTCCTCTAAGAGTTTTATAGTGTCTAGCCTTACATTTAGGTCTTTAACCCATTTTGAGTTTATTTTTGTGTATGGTGTTAGGAAGTGTTCTAATTTCTTCTTTTACATGTAGCTGTCCAGTTTTCCCAACATCACTTACTGAAGAGGCTCTTTACTCCATTGTATATTCTTGCCTCCTGTATCAAAAATAAGGTGACCATATGTACGTGGGTTTATCTCTGGGCTTTCTATCCTGTTCCAGTGATCTATATTTCTGTTTTTGTGCCAGTACCATACTGTTGTGTTTACTGTAGCTTTGTAGTTTAGTCTGAAGTCTGGGAGCTTGATTCCTCCATCTCCATTTTTCTTTCTCAAGATTGCTTTGGCTATTTGCGGTCTTTTGTGTTTCCATACAAATTGTGAAACATTTTGTTCTAGTTCTGTGAAAAATGCCATTGGTAGTTTCGTAGGTACTGCATTAAATCTGTAGATTGCTTTGGGTTGTATAGTCATTTTCACAATGTTGATTTTTCCAATCCAAGAACACGGTATATATGTCCATCTGTTTGTATCATCTTTAATTACTTTCATCAGTGTCATAGTTTTCTGCATACAGGTCTTTTGTCTCCTTAGGTAAGTTTATTCCTAGGTATTTTATTCTTTTATTGCAATGTAAATGGGAGTGTTTCCTTAATTTCTCTTTCTTATTTTTCATCATTAGTGTATAGGAATGGGAGAGATTTCTCTGCATTAATTTTATATTCTGCTACTTTACTAAATTCATTGATTAGCTCTAGTAGTTTTCTGATAGTTTCTTTAGGATTCTCTATGTACAGTATCATGTCATCTGCAAAGAGTGACTGCTTTACCTCTTTTCCAGTTTGGATTCCTTTTATTTCCTTTTCTTCTCTGTTTGCTGTGGCTAAATCTTCCAAAACTATGTTGAATAATAGTGGTGTGGGTGGGGAACCTTGTGTTGTTCCTGATCTTAGAGGTAATGGTTTCAGTTTTTCACCATTGAGAACAATGTTGGCTGTGGTTTGTCATATATGGCCTTTATTATGTTGGGGAAAGTTCCCTCTATGTCTACTTTCTGCAGGGTTTTTAATCATAAATGTGTTAAATTTTGTCGAAAGATTTCTCTGCATATATTGAGATGATCATATGGTTTTTCTCCTTCAATTTGTTAATATGGTGTATCTCATTGACTGATTTGCATATATTGAAGAATCATTGCATTCCTGGAATAAACCCCACTTGATCATGGTGTGTGATTCTTTTAATGTGCTGTTGGATTCTGTTTGTTAGTATTTTTTTGAGGATTTTAGCATCCATGTTCATCAGTGTATTGGCCTGTAGTTTTCTTTCTTTGTGATATCTTTGGTTTTTGTATCAGGGTGATGGTGGCTTCCTAGAATGAGTTTGGGAGTGTTCCTCCCTCTGCTATATTTTGGAAGCATTTGAGAAGGATAGGTGTTCTCCCTTCTCTAAATGTTTGATAGAATTCGCCTGGGAAGGCTTCTGCTCCTGGGCTTTTGTTTGTTGGAAGATTTTTAATCGCAGCCTCAATGTCAGTGCTTGTGATTAGTCTGTTTATATTTTCTATTTCTTCCTGGTTCAGTCTTGGAAGGTTGTGCTTTTTACTGGCATAGAGTTGCTTGTAGTAATCACACATGAACCTTTGTATTCCTGAAGTGTCAGTTGTTACTTCACATTTTCATTTCTAATTCTATTGGTTTGAGTTGCCTCCCTTTTTTCTTGATGCGTTTGGCTAATGGTTTATCAATTTTGTTTATCTTCTCAAAGAACCAGCTTTTTTTTCTTGATCTTTCCTGTTGTTTCTTTCATTTCTTTTTCACTTATTTCTGATCTAATCTTTATGATTTCTTTCCTTCTGCTAACGTTGGGCTTTTTGTTTGTTTGTTTTCTTTCTCTAATTGCTTTAGCTGTAAGTTTAGGTTGCTTATTTGAGATGTTTCTTGTTTCTTGATGTAGGATTGTATTGCTATAAACTTCCCTCTTAGAACTGCTTTTGCTGCCTAGGTTTTGGGTCATTGTGTTTTCATTGTCATTTTTTCCTAGGTACTTTTTGACTTCCTCTTTGATTTCTTCAGTGGTCTCTTGTTTATTTAGTACTGTATTGTTTAACCTCCATGTGTTTGTATTTTTTACAGATTTTTTCCTGTAATTGATATCTAGTCTCATACATTGTGGTTCGAAAATACACTTGATACAATTTCAATTTTCTTATATTTACCAAGGCTTGATTTGTGACCCAATATATGATCTATTCTAGAGAATGTTCCATGAGCACTTGAGAAGAAAATGTATCCTATTATTTTTGGACAGAATATCCTATAAATATCAGTTAAGTCCATGTCATTTAATGTATTTAAAGCTGTGTTTCCTTATTTATTTTCATTGTGGATGATATCTCCATTGGTGAAAGTGGGGTTTTAAAGTCCCCTACTATGATTGTGTTACTGTTGATTTCCCCTTTTATGGCTGTTCACATTTGCTTTATATATTGAGTTGCTCCTATTTTGGGTGCATAAATATTTACAATTGTTATATCTTCTTCTTGGATTGATCCCTTGATCATTATGTAGTGTCCTTCTTTGTCTCTTGTAATAGTCTTTATTTTAAAGTCTATTTTGTCTAATATGAGAATTGCTACTCTAGCTTTCTTTTGGTTTCCATTTGCATGGAATATCTTTTTCCATCCCCTCACTTTCAGTCTGTATGTGTCCCTAGGTCTGAAGTGAGTCTTTTGTAGACAGCATATATACACGTCTTGTTTTTATATCCATTCAGCCAGTCTGTGTCTTTTGGTTGGAACATTTAATCCATTTACTTTTAAGGTAAATATTGATATGTATGTTCCTATTACCATTCTGTTAATTGTTTTGCATTTATTATTTTACATCTATTCCTTCTTTTGTGTTTCCTGCCTAGAGAAGTTTCTTTAGCATTTGTAGTAAAGCTGGTTTTGTTGGGCTGAATTTTCTTAGCTTTTGCTTGTCTGTCAAGGTTTTGTTTTCTCTGTCAAATCTGAATGAGATACTTGATGGATAGAGTAATCTTGATTGTAGGCTTTTCCCTTTCATCATTTTAAATATGTCCTGCCACTCTCTTTTGGCTTGCAGTGTTTCTGCTGAAAGATCAGCTGTTAACCTTATGGGGATTCCCTTGTATGTAATTTGATGTTATTCCTTTGCTGCTTTTAATATTTTTTCCTTGTATTTAATTTTTGATAGTTTGATTACTGTGTGTCTTGATGTGTGTCTCCTTGGATTTATCCTGTATGGGACTCTCTGCACTTCCTGTACTTGATTGGCTTTTTCCGTTCCCATGTTAGGGAAGTTTTCAACTATAATCTCTTCAAATATTTTCTCAGACCCTTTTATTTTTCTCTTCTTCTGGACCCCTGTAATTTGAATGTTGGTGCATTTAATGTTGTCCCAGAGGTCTCTGAGACTGTCCTCAATTCTTTTCATTCATTTTTCTTTATTCTGCTCTGCAGTAGTTATTTCCACTATTTTATCTTCCAGGTCCCTTATCTGTTCTTCTGCCTCAGTTATTCTGCTATTTATTCCTTCTAGAAAAATTTTAATTTCATTTATCATGTTGTTCATCATTGTTTGCTTGCTCTTTAGTTCTTCTAGGTTCTTGTTAAATGTTTCTTATATTTTCTCTATTCTGTTTCTACGATTTTGGATCATCTTTACTATCATTACTCTGAATTCTTTTTCAGGTAGACTGCATATTTCCTCTTCATTTGTTTAGTCTGGTGGGTTTTTCCCTTGCTCCTTCATTGGCTGTGTGTTTCTTTGTCTTCTCATTTTCCTTAACTTACTGTGCTTGGGGTCTCCTTTTCACAGGCTGCATGTTCATAGTTCCTGTTGTTTTTTGTGTCTGCCCCCAGTTGGTAAGTTTGGTTCAGTGGGTTGTGTAAGCTTCCTGGTGGAGGGGACTGGTGCCTGTTTTCTGGTGGATGAAGCTGGATCTTGTGTTTCTGGTGGGCAGGTTTACCTCCTGTGGTGTGTTTTGGGGTTTCTGTTACCTTATTATGATTTTAGGCAGCCTGTCTGCTAATGGGTGGGGTTGTGTCTCTGTCTTGCTAGTTGTTTGGCATGGGGTGTGCAGCACTGTAGCTTGTTGGTCATTGAGTAGAGCTGGGTGTTAGCGTTGAGATGGAGATCTCTGGGAGAGCTTTTGCTGTTTGTTATTACATGGAGCTTGTAGGTCTCTGGTAGACCAATGTACTGAACTTGGCTCTCCCACCTCAGAGACACAGGCCTGACACCCGACCAGAGCACCAAGACCCTTTCAGTCATATGGCTCAGAAGAAAAGGGAGAAAAAGAGAAAGAAAGAAAAAAATAAAATAAAGTTATTAAAATAAAAATTATTAAAAAATAAAAAATATTTAAAATTAAAAAAATTAAAAAGCTATAAAAAAAAGAGAGAGCAACCAAAGCAAAAAACAAATCCACCAATGATAACATGTGTTAAAAAACTATACTTAAAAAAAAAAAAGGACAAATAGAACCGTAGGACAAATGATAAACACAAAGCTGTATAGACAAAATCACACGAAGTCCACCACCTCAATTTTGGGATGGCTCATTGTCTATTCAGGTATTTGAGAGATGCGGGTACATCAGGTTCATTGTGGAGATTTAATCTGCTGCTCCTGGGGCTACTCAGAGAAATTTCCCTTTCTCTTCTTTGTTCACACAACTCCTGCTGTTCCACTTTGGATTTGCCCCCGCCTCTGCATGTAGGTCTCCTGAGGACAACTGTTCTTCACTCAGACAGGATGGGGTTAAAGTAGCAGCTGATTAGGGGGCTCTGGCTCACTCGGTCTGGGGTGAGGGAGAGGTACTGAATGCAGGGCAAGCCTGCGGTGGCAGAGGCTGGTGTGACATTTCAACCACCTGAGGTGTGCCGTGTGTTCTCCTGGGGAAGTTATCTCTGTGTCATAGGACACTGGCAGTGGTGGGCTGCACAGACTCTTGGGAGAGGGAAGTGTGGATAGTGACCTGTGCTTGCACACAGGTTTCTTGGTGGTTTCAGCAGCAGCCTTAGCATCTCATGCCGGTCTCTGGTGTACACGCTGATAGCAACAGCTTGCGCCCTTCTCCGGAGATCATTTAGGTGGTGCTCTGTATCCCCTCTCTTCATGAACCCTGAAACAATGATCTCTTGCCTCTAGGCACTTCCATACTTTTTCCTGGACTCCCTCCTTGCTAGCTGTGGTGCACTAGCCCCCTTCAGTCTGTGTTCATGCAGGCAACCCCAGTCCTCACCCTGGGATCTGACCTCCGAAGCTGGAGCTTCAGTTCCCAGCCCCACCCATCCCGGCATGTGAGCAAACTAGCCTCTCAGGCTGGCGAGTGCTGGTCAGCACTAATCCTCTGTGCAGGATTCTCTCCTCTTTGCCCTCTGCACCCCTGTTGCTGTGCTCTCCTCTGTGGCTCCAAAGCTTCCCCCTGCCCCCACCTCCATCTCTGCCAGTGAAGGGGCTTCCCAGTGTGTGGAAATTTTTCCTTCTTCACAGCTCCCTCCCCAAGTGTAGGTCCCATCCTTATTCTTTTGTCTCTATTTTTTTCTTTTTTCTTTTGCCCTACCCCAGTATGCAAGGAGTTTCTTGCCTTTTGGGAAGTGTGAGGTCTTCTGCCAGCATTCAGTAGGTGTTCTGTAGGAGTTATTCCACATGTAGATGTATTTTTGATGTATTTGTGGGGAGGAAGGTGATCTCCATGTCTTACTCCTCCACCATGTTGAACATCTTCCTCCTAACATAGTATTCTTAAGATTTAAAAAAAAAACACGTTGAATTTAACACAAATCACAGATCAAAAATATCATTTATATATAATATTGGTGAAAAGTAAAACCCCAACACAGAGAAATTAGCTTGTGCTATGGGTATTATTATTGTCTATACATTGGTATCCAATACATATAATACTTATTTTTCTGAAGAGTGGGGGGAAAATGGAATAGAACTAATACTTACAACTATATAAGTATATATAATTCTACAAATTTTTGAATAAAAGAAGTTATAAAAAATAATTTTGAAGGGACTGGCTGTACTTCTGATTTTGGCTAAGAAAAGTAAATTCAGAGCTTTGTCAAATAAAAATAATACACATTTAAAAAGAAAAAAATGAATGATGTGGTATAAAATATATTGATTGGCACATAGCCGTTAAGTGGGAGATGACATAATTTCAAGGTGAGAATAATAGAATCCTTAGTAATAAAAGAGGTGATGAAGGTGTTAGACAATTAGTATAAATGTAACTTCTCAAACAAAATACAAACCATTATATAGGCAAAAAGAACTATAAAAATAAAATAAATGAAAAAAGAGAAAAGACAACATAATAAGATACACATAGTAGATATGACATAATACATATAAGAAATGGGATAAAATATATGTCCATATCAACCAAATATATCACTTAATCAATATATGTGAAAGAGCTTATATTGCCTATTTAAGTAAAAAAAAATGATTTTCATACTGGTTTACAAAGCAAAAGAAATGTATATGCTCCATATAAAAGAAATGTCTAAAACAAATATATTATAAGGTCTAAAAATAAAAGGATGTGTAAAAGTGTATAGCAGACAGAAATCAGGGGTACATTGTAAATATAGGACAAGGTAAAATTCAGGTCAAAAATTATTAAACTAGACAGAGACTCCTTAAATTACAAACAACAGATTTATCAACAAATATACAACAATTATAAATATCTACATACCAAATAGCATAGCAACAACCTGTACCAAGTAGAAACTTTAGGAAATTTGAGGAGAAGAATATAGAAACACATTAATTATTAAGGAGATTGGGTTGTTATTTTTTTTCACACAGCATTGTTACTACAAGTCTCAACTGGATAAACTATATATATGTATAAATATAAATATATATGTATATATATAGTTTAAATAGAAGACCAAACTACATGATTAATATTACAGGTATTGTGAATTTTATGGACTTTGTATTCAAAATCACAGAGAATACAAATCTTCATTTCAAGTGAACATGGGACATTCATAAAAACTAACCATTTATTGTTAGGTGTAAAGGAAACCTCAATAAATTCCACAAAGTAGAAATAATATATAAAAAGTATTTTATCACAGTGCAATGGCAGTAGAAATAAATGTTAAAATATCCAGCTGGGTGTTAAAAAATCTCAAACAACTCTTAGGTCAAAAATATTAATAATAAAATAAATATATGGAAATCTATGAGATACATTTTAAGCAGTGATAAATTTCTAATGTAGCCTCAAACACTATTTAGAAAACAATAACCTCTAAGTGAAAAAAATTAGAAAAAAGAAGAAGTAAATCAAAAGAGAGAGAGAAGCAGAAAATAATGAGGAAGATAACAGAAAAGTAGTATTTGAAATCCATTTTGAAAATTGACTCTTTGAAAAATCAATAATATAATCATTATATATCTCAATCAAGATAAAAAAGGAGAAAGCAAAATACTAAGTTATATCTAGAGAGAAACAGACATTAAAACATAGGAAATTTCTAAAATTATTAGATCATTTTCTCAATACTAGGCAAATAAAATTGAAATCCATTTTTTGAAGTCAATAATTGAAATCAATAATCAATTATTAACTGAATAATTTAATCAATATTTGAAATCAATAATTTCTTAGAAAATTCATAATTTATCAAAATTAATACCAATAGAGATAAAAGTTTAATAGACTAATATTCATAAATGAAATAGAGAAAGTTCCATGTGCCCCCCTTCACCAAAAAAAAAAAGCCATCAAATCCAGATGATTTATCAAGGGAATTCTATCAAACTATTTAACAATAAAAAGATTCTAATGTTCTTTACTTGTTTGGGAGCATAGAAAAGAGAAAGCATATTGATCAATAATGCATCCCAAACCTGTCAAATATTATACTCAAAAGGAAAATAGTTCAATCTGACTTACAACTGCAAAAATTCTATGTAAAATATTAACACGAAAAATCCCATAGCACATTTAGTATGCATGGTGAAGAAGAAACTCTAGGATGCTCAGGAATTTAAGGATGGCTCAATATTAGAGATATATTAATGTATTTTGCCCTATTAATAAACCTAAGAAGAAAACTCATAATTAGATACTTCCATAGACTCTGAGATATTACCTGACACTCATTCCTGATTTTTAAAAATGCTTAACATTTTACCACATTAATAGATCATATTCAGATACTTCAACAGAGAGTAAAATAGTATTTGAAACAATTTGATATAGGACAAGATAAAATTCAAGCCAAAAATTATTAAACTAGACAGAGACTCCTTAAAATATAGACAACTTACCTCTAATTTTTTAAAAGCTTAATAATCGATCATCCAAAATTGTGCAAAACCTACATGTAATTCCGAAAGACAAAGTAGAATGCATGGAAAGCCATCATATACATTCTTGGGTAAAATAACTCAGTATCATATGACTTCCTCAAGTTAACATAAAAATATAATGTGAGCCCAGTAAAAATACAATTTTTTTTTCTGGCCAGACTGATTGACTCTAAATTTTATATGGATAAATAATCAAGAATCACGAGGACAACCATGAAAAAGAACAACTATGAATGGAGTTATTTCAACCAGATATTAAGACGTAGTATGAAGAACTGTGATTCAATAGTAATACTAACGCATGAAAAGGCTACAAACAAATAGAATAGAAGAGAAAGTACAGAGTTAGTCCAAATTGCATTTTGAAATTTGGGATTACATGCATGTGTATTAGTTATCTAAGCTGTGTAACAAATTACTATAAATTTATCAGCTAAAAATCAACACTAATTTATTATCCTACAGTTCCTGCAGGTCAGGAGTCCAGCATGGCTTAACTGGTTCTCTGTTTAGTGTCTCACCAGGCTGCAATCCAGGTTGTCACTGGAGCTGTGGTCTCTCAAAGAGTTGGCTGGGGGAAAACCAATTTCCCATCCCCTTTGGGCTGATGGCAGAACTCATTTCCTGTGTCTGTAGAACTGAAGTTTTCAGTTCCTTGCTGAGGGCTTCTCTTAGCTTCCAGAAGCCATCTGCAGTCTTTGTCACGTGGGCTTCTCAAACATGGCCACTTACTTCATGGCAACTTTCTTCTTCAAAGCCAGCAATGCAGAGAGATTGAGTCTTCTGTGGCATCATTTAATCATGAGTGTGGCAATCCATCACCTTTGTCATGGAATGTAAGGTAATCACAGGAGTGACACCCTATCACCCTTGTCACGCTCTGTGGAGGAAAACTAAAGATGTAAATACCAGATGTGAGGGTCATTTTAGGCCACCAGAATGTGGCCTCTCAAATCACTGGGAGCAATGAATATTTGATAAAAGATGTTAAAACTGGATAGCCAGAAAATAATAAGGGCATATATTTATCTAACATCATGAAACCAAATAATTTCCAAAGGATTAGATATTCAAGTCTAAAAATGAGACCATTCAAATACTAGAAGAAAATATGGATGCATGTTTCTATAATTTGGGAACAAAAAAAGGCTTTCAAATATAACTTAAATTTGAGAAATTGATAATTTCACTACATTAAAAAAGCCTTGGCAAAAAAATCATAAGCAAAGTCAAAAGACAAATAATCTTGGGAAAAATACTTTTAGTTATCATAGCCAAAAGGACTCATTTTCTTAACATATAAAGAAGAAAATTCTGTCTTTTGTTTTCTAAGAATACAAAATTAGTAATACAACCAACTAACTAAGCATATGAACATGTAAAGATACTCACTTTGAGTAAAATAAATGCACATTAAAACTGTATTAAGGGGCTTCCCTGGTGGCGCAGTGGTTGAGAGTCCGCCTGCCGATGCAGGGAACATGGGTTCATGCCCTGGTCTGGGAAGATCCCACATGCAGCGGAGCTGCTGGGCCCGTGAGCCATGGCCGCTGGGCTTGCGCGTCCGGAGCCTGTGCTCCGCAACGGGAGAGGCCACAACAGTGGGAGGCCCGTGTACCGCAAAAAAAAACAAAACAAAACAAAACAAAAAACTGTATTAAGATACTCATTCCTTACCCAGCAGGTTGGCACAAATCTAAAACCTACCAACCCACTCTGTTATTGGCAAGGTTTTGGAGAATCATTAACTAAATGGAAGGGAATTTGGAAAAATCTTACAAAATTGCAGATGCACTTATCTTTCTATCCAGCTCTCTCACTTTTGGGAACACCACTTCAAGATTCACATCAACAAATACCAAACAGCATATTTCCATATTCATTCAGAATACATTAGGATAAAGTAAGCCAAAATCCAATAATAGTGTTGAATACACTGGTAACAAACTGGCTAAATAAACTATGAAATAAGATAATGTGAACTATGATGTGAATAAAATAAGAAAGAACTCTTTGTATTTTAAGTACAAAAAGCAAGATATATATATGTGTATATATATATATACATATACTATGCTTTATTGTGTGTTCAGAAAAGGACTTTTGCACATATTTACAAAACTTACCCATTGTATAATACTTTTTGTTTATGTTAGATTGAGGGTCCTTGAAGCAGAGGTTTTCCTATGTGTTTTTGTTTTGTCCCCAGTGTCTGGGACACATGAGGTACTTGCAATAGACATAAACAGGTTATTTCCTCTCTCTGTCTTCTTTGTCCTTTTCCAGGGATTTCATATAGATTCTTTGGGGATCATTCTTTAATTAGCTTTAACAGTAGAATTGTGCTCCACACCTTATGTTTTGTGCTCCAAGCATCTTAACTGAGTTACTTCTGGTTTGCAGTTCCCAAAAGTGGTTGAAGACCCTCCTGTCTTCCTTGGTTGCTTGGTAACACCATTCAATGATTACGTATTACTGCCCTAATTAACGCCTCAAATAAACATTCCAAGAACTCTGGAGAAATATTCGATCCTTTCCACTTACACTGTGGAGGGATTCCTCCTCCTGCCCTTGAAGATGTGTGGCCAGAATTTTTGTTACATTTTCTACATGCATTCTGCCACAGTGCCGAGGAAGAAAGGTTTCTTCAACTTACCTCCAGCCTTCACGGTTTCATTTTCTCTGTTTTTGCAAAAGATTAGATATAATTCAAAATTAATGCAGGAGAAACCTGATATTCCACCTGGGCTGAGATATCACTCTGTTTTGGGGTCTGCACCTTTATGGAAACTTTTGGGATGTGAAAAGGTATTCAACCTACTGATCTGTTTCTTTCTATCAAGCCAATTTTCATTATTTTTCACAGCTAAATGTACTGAAGGTATGTGTATGTGTGTTTCTTTTTTACATCTTTTCTTGTCAAGTATATATTTGCATTATCAATTTCTTTTAAAAATTGCCCAGGTAAAATTTATAAGCATGTTCAAGGATGAGGTGATTATCTCATAAGGTCAACTGCAAGAAAGAAATCAATAATAACAACAAAAAAGAAAACTATAAGAAGGATCAGTGAGGTATTAAGAAAACATATTTGATTATTATTGCAAAAATTTATGATAAATCAGAAACAAATGAAAATGATCACTCATAATAGAAAGGGATGGGGGTCTCTTAGTCTATCTTTTTATGTTGTCATGAGCTCTACACTTTTTTCAAATAGCTAAGAAAAAAATAGTGAGATGGACAGATGAGAGAAGATTGATACATAGGTGACAGATACATAGATTATAGAAAAGAAACTGATGGAAGATGGATGAATAATAAATAAATAGAAGACAGATAAATGATATATAAATCTCATGTGTCAAAAATCATTAGAATGAGGTGATTCCTGACATGGAAAAATGCCAAAATACACAAAAGAGAATATATTTAAGTCTTGAGTCCCATAGATTCCTAAACTACGAACATTTATTGAGAGAGACTTCAAGTTAATATGGTGGGAATAAAGTATTCTTAACACACTCTTAAAAAATAAAGACAACTTATGGACTGGGAGAAAATATTTTAAATGATGCTACTGGCAAGGGATTAATTTCCAAAATGTACAAACACCTCATACAGCTTAATATAACAAAACAAAACAAAACAACCCAATCAAAAAATGGGCAGAAGACCTAAATAGACATTTCTCTGGGGAAGACATACAGGTGGACAACAGGCATGTGAAAAGATGGTCAATATCACTAATTATTAGAGAAATGCAAATGAAAACTACAATGAGGTATCACCTCACACCAGTCAGAATAGCCATCATTCAGAAGTCAACAAATAACAAATGCTGGAGAGGGTGTGGAGAAACAGGAACCCTCCTACACTGTTGGTGGGAATTTAAGTTGGTACAGCCACTATGAAAAACAGTATGGAGGTTCCTTATAAAACTAAAAGGAGAATTACCGTATGATTCTGCAACTCCACTCCTGGGCATATATCCAGAGAAAACAGTAATTCGAAAAGATACATGTACCCACATGTTCATAGTAGCACTATTTACAATAGCTAAGACATGGAAGCAACCTAAGTGTCCATCAACAGTTGAATGGATAAGAAGATGTGGTATATATATATATATATATATATATATATATATATATATATATACTATTCAGCCGTAATAAAAGAAGGAAGTAATGCCATTTGCACCAACATCATGGACGTAAAGATTATCATACTAAGTGAAGTAAGCCAGACACAGAAAGACAATATCACATGATATCACTGTTTGTATGTGGAATCTAAAAAAATGATACAAAGGAACTTATTTACAAAACAGAAATAGACTACATAGAAAACAAACTTATGGTTACCAAAGAGGATAGTGGAGTGGGGAGGAGGGATAGGAGTTTTGGATTAACATATACACATTATTATATATAGAATAGGTAAAGAACAAGGACCTACTGTATATATAGCACAGGGAACTTTATTCAATATCTTGTAATAACCTATAATGGAAAAGAATCTGAAAAAAATGTATATCTGAATCTCTTTGCTGTACACCTGAAACTTTGTAAATTAACTATATAACACCACATTGTAAATTAGCTATAGTTCAATTAAAAAAGATTAATAATTAAAGAACAGCAACTGAAAATAGCAGAACGGATGACAACCACAATAGAATGACTTCCTATTCAGTGAATTGGGACTAATGTCAGGAGAGAAAGCATAAATTCCTAGAGGACTAAAAGAATCCTTCAAAAGCGAAGTCACGCAAAGCCTGGGGTTGAAGAACATGAATTCCCCAGTAAAGAAGTGAGGGAGATATTGCCGGCAGGCAGTATGGGACACAGGATGTTGTAGAGCTGTGAAGTGGACGATGTGTTTGTGGCTAACATCAGACCTGGAGGACTATCAGCCACAGCAGGTTGATTGTACATTTTCTGTCAATGACAAAAAAACTGATGAGTATTAAGTGGAAGCACATCTCAAATTTATCTTTTGGAGAGAGCTCATTGGCTGCAGGGGAAACCTGGGTTGGAAGATGAGACAGGAGGCCATCCATGTGGCATTCATCAGCATGGCAACCATACAAAAAGCTCTGGAAGCTCCTGACTCAGTGACTACCTGGCCTCAAAGTTCACACCCTCAGGGCAACTAAGAACAAATCCTCTCAGCTGCTGGATACCCAGTGCCTGGCACTCTGACTAGCACACGTTTCTGAAGTTTCTGGTTTAAGTTATTAGAAAGAGAGGAGTGCCTTTTTTAAAATTAGGAAATATGGGAAAAGGTGCTCTGAGGGTAGAAACTACAGAATTCAGATTTATTTGTGGTGAAGAAATAGAGTCAGGGTCTAGAGAAAGGGCTGGTAAACTTTGGGAGAGTTACATAGGTGGGAACCCAGAATTGCAGGGCGTGGGTGGTGGGGGTGGTGGTGGGTGTGGTTTAAATGTATGTGAAGCAAAGTGAATGCCTATAAGGCTAGGCTAGTATATCTTAACATAGATAGTTCAGACCCCCCAATTCTGACTACCTTATTAACTTTTAATTTTGCACTGATCCTAATGGCTGTGCTTCAGGAGACCCAATGAGAAAAGGAAAATTGCTAGACCAGGGGTTCCCAACTCTGGCTGCACATTTGAATCATTGAAGGCACTTTACAAATGACGATGCTGCCCGGTACCCACCTCCTGACCAACGATAGAAGAATATCTGGGGTGGGGTTCCGGAGCCCAGGTATTCAAGTGATTAAATTGTACAGCCAACAGTGAGAGCCACAGACAATAGTAAATACAGGGGATATTCAAAAATAAAAAAATTTTCTTCTTTTAACCTTTATTGATGTGATAATTTCATTAATTGTTCTTGTAAAATATAGAGCCTTAATTTGGAAACAGTCTGGGTAATTATAAATCTATTTATAAATTTATAGTGATGAAGATTAATGAAATCCATTGTTTGAGTTGGACTCTTAAGAGTAATGATTGAACTGGAGTTTTAGACATGAATCTTGGTTCAGTCCACCATTGAACCAGAGGGAGCTCTGGTGTCACTGACAGATGTAATATGTCTAATGGACAGATTGTACATTTTCTATTCAGTTTTTACTGGACCTCAGATTAATCATCTGAAAAAATAAGATGTCTGAAAAAAGTAAGATTTCTAGATGTCTTTTTAAGTCTAAAATATGTGATTTCTCTTATGACCTCTTAACTTGAAAGGAAAATTGGGTCATTTTCATTTCATTCACTTTGAATTTCTGAGAGCAAGTTGCTATATAAATTCATAATAAAAAACTAATATTGAAATGTTTATTTAAAAAGCTATCCATAATTTAATATGCCACTTTTTTTTACCATGTTTTGTATATTATTCTTAGAAAACATATTTCTGTCAACTTGTATACCTATCTATATCAATATATTCATTATATTTCACACATGCACAATGTACATACAAGCATGAAAGGTATTTATCTTTGACAAAATCTATGATTCATATTACAATTTAGTTTACACATCAAGCTTGAGAAATTATGAGGTACTTGGGTTTATTCTTGGGACTCCGTTTGTATAGAACTAACTAAGTTCTGTGTATTCAACTTTCTCGAATGTTTCTATAATCTAGCTCTCATTCAGCATCTCCACACTCTGATTTACCTAGTTTAGCCCCTACCCTCCTTCTAATGTGTTAACTTCCTCATTGGTCTCTTGTTGTATCTTTAGAGACCTGCAGAAATATGAAAGCTGGAAGAAAAGTGTCAGTGAGTATCAGCCTTGGATCTACATCACCATCACCAATTTAAAATAGGAATTTAAAAATCTAAAGTGTGATTTATATTACACTCTAACTATAAAACAAAAGATAGAGAGACAGGTTGATATAAGTCTTCTACTGCTCCCCAAAGTAAACCACTGCCCAGAGGGAGGTAGGGTCAGCATGCACACCTTCCTGCCCCATCCTCCAGACATGCCTCCTCCATCCAGGTGTGGGTCTTTGTTGGTGACTTCAAAGATGAAAATGCTTCGACAGTCTCAATAGCAGGACCCTGAGTTACATCTTGGAGGAGATCACCCTCCAGGACACTTCCTACACCATGGAATCTATGGGTCATGACTACGAAAACACAGGGGCACACAGTCTGAAAGAGGAAAGTGGGCAAATAGCTGAGCAGGGCCCCACGAGAATGGCACACAGGGTGGGGGCATCTATGCTGATATATGTCAATTTTCCATCAATTCTACACCCACAGCATTTAACAAGAGACACAATGAAAAGCAAATCCCCATTTGAATTTAATATGTGTTTTTATTCACATGAATTCTACACTTGCACTTATCCTTTTATTCTGAATTCACATACATTTTATCCCTGTAAGTTCTCTGATCACTCTACAATGTCATTAGACCTAAAAACTACAGATGATATAATATACTTAAAATTAAGAATATAGTAATGACTAGAAAGTTAACAATATATAACATAATTGCAAGAACATTTCCAGACCAGTTAAAGAGCTATTTTAATTTTTTATTTCATTTTATTATACTAACCATCTTCCCCATCAATGAGTGTTTATCCTTTCCCAACAATTGATGCTGAACTTTAACTCCACTGTAATGGATTGAATGGCATCCCCACAAACTCACATCCTCCCAGAACCTCAGAATGTTATGTTCTTTGGAATTGCACTTCAAAGAATCTTGAAATAATCCTGGATTTAGAATGGACCATAAATCCAATGACTGGTATCTTTATAAAAGAAAGGAGAGGTTGGTTTGAGAGTCACATGGAGAAGAAGGCCGTGTGAAGACGAAGATAGAGTCAGAGGCTGGAGTGATGCATGTACAAGTCAGGGAAAGCCAAAGATCCTAACTTGATGAAGTCAGAAGAGACAAGACAAGCAGAAGAAAGGAGACAAGCAGGGGATGGTTTTGTCTCATAGCCTCCAGAAGGAACAAGCCCTGCTGTCATCTTGATTCAGACTTTTGGCCTCCTGAACTGTGAGAGAATAAATTTCTATTGTTTTAAGCCACTTAGTTTGTGGTAACTTACACAGCAGCCCAAGGAAAAAAATACACCCACCTTTAAAGGTCAGTATCAGGGTACTGGTGTGTGGAGTCCTGTCTGCTGGGTTGGCTGCTAGGTGTCCCTCCTCTCTGAACTTGGAGCACAAGGGCTCCCCTTTGAGATTCAAAAGGTACAGATATTCCCACAGGTGGATGCAAAGTCTAGGACCTCACCTCCCCATAGCCATCCTTCAGTGTCTTACTCCCTTCCCTCCTCACCTCCACAGCCAGGGCTACTTTGCCTGGATGTGTGTCATGATGAACTCAAAGGAGCAGGCACCAGTCCCATTGTTCTCATGTTTCCCCAAACCTGTCTGGATATTGCCCCTCTGAACAGGCCAAGGACAATCATGTCTGCATGTCTCTCTCTCTCCATGGAACTTTTCACACAGCCCTTCCTGTCAGGGACTCTCCTCACAGCCTGTGTCTGTCATATGCGATGGCTCACAGCAAAGCTCTCTTCTCAGGTTTCCAAATTTGGCTCTGGACCTGGGAAATCTAGGATCTCAACATGACTGACTCTAAAAAGTGTGATTGAAACTGGGTACTGAACAATGGCTTTTCTCTTGGCTGTGGTGGTATCTGCCCTCTCTCAGAATCAATACAGGCTGTTGATTCAATGGATGGGAAGATATGGGGCAACCTGCTTTACTGCAAATTAAAATACATTAGCTGGCCATTTCTCAAGATATTACCAAACTTGCACAATCCTCTTAGATAGCCACATCCACAAGAGGGCAGACAGCAGAAGCAAGAAGAACTACAGTCCTGCAGCCTGTGGAACAAAAACCACATTCACAGAAAGACAGACAAGATGAAAAGGCAGAGGGCTATGTCCCAGATGAAGGAATAAAATAAAACCCAAGAAAAATAACTAAATGAAGTGGAGATAGGCAACCTTCCAGAAAAAGAATTCAGAATAATGATAGTGAAGATGATCCAGGACCTCAGAAAAAGAATGGAGGTAAAGATCGAGAAGATACAAGAAATGTTTAACAAAGACCTAGAAGAATTAAAGAACAAACAATACATGAACAATACAGATGAACAATACAATAATTGAAATAAAAACGACACTAGAAGGAATCAATAGCAGAATAACTGAGGCAGAAGAACGAATAAGTGACCTGGAAGACAGAATGGTGGAATTCAGAGCTGCAGAACAAAATAAAGAAAAAAGAATGAAAAGAAATGGAGACAGCCTAAGAGACCTCTGTGACAATATTAAATGCAACAACATTTGCATTATAGGGGTCCCAGAAGGAGAAGAGACAGAGAAAGGACCCGAGAAAATATTTGAAGAGATTGTAGTCGAAAACTTCCCTAACATGGGAAAAGAAATAGCCACCCAATTCCAGGAAGCACAGAGAGTCCCATACAGGATAAACTCAAGGAGAACCACACCAAGACACATAGTAATCAAATTGGCAAAAATTAAAGACAAAGAAAAATTATTGAAAGCAGTAAGGGAAAAATGACAAATAAGATACAAGGAAACTCCCATAAGGTTAACAGCTGATTTCATAGCAGAAACTCTACAAGCCAGAAGGGAGTGACATGATATACTTAAAGTAATGCAAGGGAAGAACCTATAACCAAGATTACTCTACCTGGCAAGCATCTCATTCAGATTCGATGGAGAAATCAAAAGCTTTACATACAAGCAAAATCTAAGAGAATTCAGCACCACCAAACCAGGTCTACAACAAATGCTAAAGGAATTTCTCTAAGTGGGAAACACAAGAGAAGAAAAAAACCTACAAAAACAAACCCAAAACAATTAAGAAAATGGTCATAGGAACATACATATATATAATTACCTTAAACGTGAATGGATTAAATGCTCCAACCAAAAGATACAGGCTTGCTGAATGGATACCAAAACAAGACCCATCTATATGCTGTCTACAAGAGACCCACTTCAGACCTAGGGAGACATAGAGATTGACAGCGAGGGGATGGAAAAAGATATTCCATGCAAATGGAAATCAAAAGAAAGATGGAGTAGCTATTTTCATAACAGATAAAATAGACTTTAAAATAGGCAATTTTACAAGAGACAAGGAAGGACACTACATAATGATAAAGGGATCAATCCAAGAAGAAGATATAAAAATTATAAATATACATGCACACAATGTAGGAGCACCTCAATACATAAGGCAACTGCTAACACCTATAAAAGAGGAAATCAACAGTAACACAATAATAGTGGGGGATTAAGTGATTAACACCTCACTTCCACCAATGGACAGATCATCCAAAATGAAAATAAATAAGGAAACAGAAGCTTTAAATGACACCATAGACCAGATAGATTTAATTGATATTTATAAGACATTCCATCCAAAAACAGCAGATTACACTTGCTTCTCAAGTGTGCATGGAACATTCTACAGGATAGATCACACCTTTGGTCACAAATGAAGCCCCAGTAAATTTAAGAAAATTGAAATCATACATAAGCATCTTTTCTGATGACAACGCTATGAGATTAGAAATGAATTACACGGAAAAAAACCTAAAGAACACAAACATATGGAGGTTAAAAGATACGTTACTAAATAACCAAGATGAAATAACAGACAAGATGAAATCTTGAGATCACTGAAGAAATCAAAGAGGAAATCAAAAAATACCTAGAGACAAATAACAATGAAAACACGATGATCCAAAACCTATGGGATGCAGAAAAAGCATTTCTAAGAGGGAAGTTTATAGCTACACAAGCCTACCTCGAGAAACAAGAAAAATCTCAAATAAACCATCTAACCTTCATCTAAAGGAACTAGAGAAAGAAGAACAAACAAAACCCAAAGTTAGCAGAAGGAAAGAAATCGTAGATCAGAGCAGAAACGAATGAAATAGAAACAAAGAAAACAATAGCAAAGATCAATAAAATTAAAAGCTGGTTCTTTGAGAAGATGAACAAAATAGATAAACCATTAGCCAGACTCAACAAGAAAAAGAGGGAGAGGACTCAAATAAATAAAATTAGAAATGAAAAAGGAGAAGTTACAACAGACACCAAAGCATCCTAAGAGACTACTACAAGCAACTCAATACCAATATTCCAGGACAACCTGGAAGAAATGGACAAATTCTTAGAAAGGTATAACCTTCCAAGACTGGGCCAGTAAGAAATAGAAAATATGAACAGACCAATCACAAGTAATGAAATTGAAACTGTGATTAAAAGTCTTCCAACAAACAAAAGTCCAGGACCAGATGGCTTCCCAGGTGAATTCTACCAAATATTTAGAGAAGAGATAACACCCATCCTTCTCAAACTCTTCCAAAAAATTGTGGAGGAAGGAAAACTCCCAAACGCATTCTATGAGGCCACCATCACCTTGATACCAAAACCAGACAAAGATACTACAAAAAAAAGAAAATTACAGACCAATATCACTGATGAATATAGATGCAAAAATCCTCAACCAATTACTAGCAAATCAAATCCAACAACACATTAAGAGGATCATACACCATGATCAAATGGGAATTATCCCAGGGCTGCAAGGATTCTTCAGTATATGCAAATCAATCAATGTGATAAACCATATTAACAAATTGAAGAATAAAAAAACCATATGATCATCCCAATAGAATAAGAAAAATCTTTTGACAAAATTCAACACCCATTTATGATAAAAACTCTCCAGAAAGTGGGCATAGAGAGAACCTACCTCAATGTAATAAAGGCCATATATGACAAACCCACAGCAAACATCATTCTCAATGGAGAAAAACTGAAAGCATTTCCTCTACAATCAGAAACGAGACAAGGATGTCCTCTCTCACCACTAGTATTCAACATAGTTTTGGAAGTCCTAGACATGGCAATCAGAGAAGAAAAAGAAATAAAAGGAATACAAATTGGAAAAGAAGAAGTAAATGTGTCACTGTTTGCAGATGGCATAATACTATACATAGAGAATCCTAAAGATGCCACCAGAAATCTACTAGAGCTAATCAATGAATTTGATAAAGTAGCAGGATACAAAACTAATGCAAAGAAATCTCTTACATTCCTATACACTAATGGTGAAACATCTGAAAGAGAAATTAAGGAAGCACTCCCATTTACCATTGCAACAAAAAGAATAAAATACATAGGAATAAACCTACCTAGGGAGACAAAATATCTGTATGCTGAAAACTGTAAGACACTGATGAAAGAAATTAAAGATGATACCAACAGATGGAGAGATATATCATATTTTTGGATTGGAAGAATCAATATTGTGAAAATGACTATACTACCCAAAGCAATCTACAGATTCAATGCAATCCCTATCAAACTACCAATGGCAGTTTTTACAGAAGTAGAACAAAAATTCTTAAAATTTGTATGGAAACAAAAAGGATCCCGAATAGCCAAAGCAGTCTTGAGGGAAATAAAACGGAGCTGGAGAATCAGACTCTGTGATTTCAGACTATACTACAAAGCTACAGTAATCAAGACAATATGGTACTTGCACAAAAAGAAACATAGATCAATGGAACAAGATAGAAAGCCCAGAGATAAACGCATACACCTATAGTCAACTAATCTATGGCAAAGGAGGCAAGGATATACAATGGAGAAAAGACAGTCTCTTCAAGAAGTGGTACTGGGAAAACTGGACAGCTACATGTAAAAGAATGAAATTAGAACACTCCCTAACACCATACACGAAAATAATCTCAAAATAGATTAGAGACCTAAATTTAAGACCAGGCACTATAAAACTCTTAGAGGAAAACATAGGAAGAACACTCTTTGACATAAATCACAGCAAGATCTTTTTTTGATCCATCTCCTAGAGTAATGGAAATAAAAACAAAAATAAACAAATGGGACCTAATGAAACTTCAAAGCTTTTGCACAGCAAAGGAAACCATAAACAAGATGAAAAGACAACCCTCAGAATGGGAGAAAATATTTACAAACAGACAAAGGATTAATCTCCAAAATATAAATCCAATATAAACAGCTCATGCAGCTCAATATTAAAAAAACAAACAACCCAATCCAAAAATGGGCAGAAGTCCTAAATAGACATTTCTCCAAAGAAGACATACAGATTGCCAAAAAGCACATAAAAGCGTCTCAACATCACTAATTATTAGAGAAATGCAAATCAGAACTACAGTGAGGTACCACCTCACACCAGTTACAATGGGCGTCATCAGATAATCTACAAACCACAAATCCTGGAGAGGGTGTGGAGAAAAAGGAACCCTCTTGCACTGTTGGTGGGAATGTAAATTGATACAGCCACTATGGAGATGGACGTTCCTTAAAAAACTAAAACTAAAATTACTATACGGTCCAGCAATTCCACTACTGGGCATATACTCAGAGAAAACCATAATTTAAAAAGACACATGCAGGGCTTCCCTGGTGGCGCAGTGGTTGAGAGTCCGCCTGCTGATGCAGGGGACACAGGTTCATGCCCTGGTCTGGGAAGATCCCACATGCCACGGAGTGGCTGGGCCCGTGAGCCATGGCCACTGAGTCTCCATGTCTGGAGCCTGTGCTCCGCAATGGGAGAGGCCACAACAGTGAGAGGCCCGCGTACCGCAAAAAAAAAAAAAAATAAGACACATGCACCCCAATATTCATTGCAGCACTATTTACAATAGCCAAGTCATGGAAGCAACCTAAATGCCCATCGACAGATGAATGGATAAAGAAGATGTGGTGCATATATACAGTGGAATATTACTCAGCCATAACAAGGAATAAAATTGGGTCATTTGTTGAGATGTGGATGGATCTAGAGACTGTCATACAGAGTGAAGTAAGTCCAAAAGAGAAAAAACATATCATATATTAACGCATATATGTGGAACCTAGAAAAACAGTACATCTGAACCAGTGTGCAGGGCAGAAATTGAGACACAGTTGTAGAGAACAAACATATGGACACCAAGGGGGGAAAGTAGGGGGGGGTGGGGGTGGGGTTGTGATGAATTGGGCGATTGTGACTGACATGTATACACTGATGTGTGTAAAATTGATGACTAATAAGAACCTGCTGTATAAAAAAATTAAATTAAATTAGAAAATTTTAAAAATATATATAACCTATAGACACAGTCTACTATCCATTCAATGATTCAGTTTTCGAGTATCTACTGCATTCTGGACCCAAGAGATCACAGAACATTCTTGTCTTCAGTAACTTCACAGTATACAAATGTAACCCTAATGATAATAGCAGTTACAACACAGCGTAACAAGGTCCCAGTAGGTTTAATTGCTAGCTTATGTGAGAACCAAATATCACAGCTTCCTGCCTTCCCCTCCAGGACTGTCGCATGCCTGCCCTCATCACCTTCGTATGGCTGGTCCCCTAACCAACAGTGATTATTACAACTATTTAACCAGACTGGTGGCCCAAACACTATGTGAACAAAACAGTGGCCAGTCAGCATGAATACAGCTGTAGATAACCAATGCCCGTCCTGCTCTTCACTTGCTAAGTTTCCTGATTTCTGGGAATTGAAGGCCTTTTAAAATTTTTTCATAGAGTTGGGGGTGACTCCATGAACCTTGCTTTCTCATCTGGAGGTGAAGTAGTGAACCATTCTCTGCCCAGTACAAGGATGGTTCCCCTTGGCCTCTAGGGGGAGCCCAAGGCCCTTCACTGTCCCCCTCTCAATCACCAAAAGAAGAACTGGAATCACTTTGTTCAAGGTTTCTTTTGCTGTGCAGGAGCTTTTTAGTTTGATGTAGTCTCACTGTTTATTTTTTATTTCATGGCTTGTGCTTTAGGTGTCATATCCAAAAAATAATTACCAAGACCCCTGTCAAGGAGCTTTATTCCTTTATGTTTTCTTCTAGGGGTTTTATGGTTTTGAGTCTTACATTTAAGTTTTTAATCCATTTTGAGTTACTTTTTGTAAATGGTGTAAGCTATGAATCAATCCAGTTTCATTCTTTTACATGTGAACACCCAGTTATCCCAGCACCATTTATTGAAGAGACTGTCTTTGCTACGTTACGTGTTCTTGTCTCCCTGGTCAAATATTAGTTGATTGTATATACTTGGATTTATTTCTGGGCTTTGGATTCTGTTCCATTGATCTATTTGTTTTTATGCCAATACCTTACTATTTTGATGACTATAGTTTTAAAGTATATCTTGAAATCAGAAAGTGTGATGCCTCCTGCTTTGTTCTCCTATAAACCATCAACAAAGTGAAAAGACAACCTATGGAATGGGAAAAAATATGCAAACCATATATCTGATAAGGGTTAATCCAAAATTTATAAATAACCCATACAACTCACTCAATAGCAAAAAGCAACACAAAACAAAACAAATAACCTAATTAAAAAATGGGCAAAGGACATGAATAGACATTTCTCCAAAGAAGAAATATGAAAGGTCAACAAATACATGAAAAGATGCTCAACATCACTAGTCATTAGGGAAATGAAAAATAAAACAACTATGAGGTATCATGTCACACTTGTTAGAATGGCAATTATTAAAGACAAGAAACAGCAAAGGCTGGTGTGGATGTGGAGAAAAGCGAATCTTATGCACTATTAGTGGGAATGTAAATTTGTGCAGCCACTGTGAAAAACAGTATGGTGGTTCCTCAAAAAAAAATAAAAATAGAACTACCATATTGTCCAGCAATTCCAGTCCTGGGAATATATCCAAAAGAAACTAAAACACTAATTTGAAAAGATACATATACCCTACCCCAATGTTCATTGCAGCATAATTTATAATAGCCAAGACATGGAAACAAACTACGTATCCATTGATGAATGAACAGATTAAAATGTTGATATATATATATACACACAGACACACACATACACAATGACATATTATTCAGCAAAAAAAAAGTTAGTAAATCCTACCATTTTCAACAATGTGGATGGACCTTGAAGACATAATGCTAAGTGAAATAACTCAGATGGAGAAACATAAATACTGTATGATCTTACTTATATATGAAATCTAAAACAAAAACAAAGCAAACACCAATAACAAAAAAACAAACTCATAGAAAAAGATATCAGACTTGTGGTTACCAGAAGTGGAAGCTAGGGGGAGGAGAAATTGGATGCAGGTGGTCAAAAGGAACAAACTTCCAGTTATAAGGTAAATAACCACTAGGGATGTAATGTATGACATGATGACTGTAGCTAGTACTGCTGAATTAAATTGTTGAGGGAAGTTGTTAAGAGGAAAGTTGTTAAGAGAGTAAATCTTATGAATTCTCATCATAAGGAGAAGGTCTTTTTCCTTTTTTCTTTCTTTCCTTTTTATTGTATGTATATGAGAAGATCTGAACGTACTGTGGTAATCATTTCACAAAATATGTAAATCAAATCATCATGCTGTATGCCTTAAGCATATGCAGTGATATATGTCAATTATTTCTCAATAAAACTGAGTAAAAAAGGAATTGGTATCAAGAGAATGACATTCAGGTGTTCCAGGAGGACTGCCTCTGCTGTGGCCTCCTTATTGCCACCTTTTAGAGAAGATGAAGAGCACAGGTGCTCTCTACTCTCTCCATTTCCTGCAGCCCAAGGAGGTCCCCTCCCTTTGTACTGTTTCAGCCTCTTGGAGCAGCCAGTTTCTGAGGCCCTTTGTCATAGGGTGATGGAACACATGTTCTCTTACCACTTCTTCCCTGGATCTTCCTTCTGCTGCTAGCTGGGAGGTGTCCCCTCACTAGGAGTACCAGATAAGATACAGGACGCCCAGCTAAATTTGAATTTAAGACAAACAGCAATAAATTTTTAGTACCAGTGTGTCCTAAATGTTGCATAGGTGCCAACAGTGCAGGGCTGGACCCTCCAGTACCCAGAACTCTGCCTTGGGCTGGAAGCCAGAGCTTGTTGAAAAGTTCTGCCTCTTGTGGCCAAGTTGGTACTAGCATGCTCCTGGACCATGACTTGATACCTGGTGAAGCTCTCTTAATTAGACTTGACCTTCTCCAGCACTCTGAGCTCACTTTGCAAGCAAACGCATCCAACTCACAGGGCAGGGAAGGAGTAAGCCTGGTGGTCCCAGGGTTAACACATTGCACAGACCCAAGACCAATATCCATCTTGTTAGAACCTGCTCTAGAAGGATGGAGAATTAGGGTGTGGGGTGTTTTTTTTTTTTTTTTGATGCCTGAAATATATAAGGTTTAATTTGACAATTTAAAATGTAGTTATGTTTTACATCCCTTAATCATGATTAAGAAATGCACATTACCCAAATGGCTTTCAGCTATAACTGAAAGCGGTGACATTATGCTTGTGGCATTCAGAGTTCTAACTTTGAATGTCATGGTAATCACTTGCTTCCCTTCAAGGCTGTCGTGTCTGGCATGAAATGGAAGAATTTAAAATACCACCTCAGCGGGCTTATGTCCAACATAGATGGCACTTTTGAATGTGCAGTTAATGATTTCATGTGGGATATATTTCAATGAGAAAGTGAGACAAGTGGTAACTGATGGTAAAAGTAAAACATAATAATAAATAAATACTTCTAACAGAATTGTAGTGATATTCAAGACTACAGTTAAGAAATTTGAGATTCACTCACTCGCGATGTAGCCAGGCTGGATAAGTTCAGCTCCCCTTGATTTATTCAGAGCAGATGCTCTAAACCAGGTGAAGATTCTCAAGCTGGCCCTAAGCCCTGAGGAAGCACAGGGAAAACACAAGGGACTAGCACTGGGGAAGGAGTTCTGCCCACTCGACTGCCCAACTCCAGTACACGTGTGGCATAGAATAGATGTTCAATTAGCATTCGCTGAATTAATCTCTTGACTTAAAATTACAGGAGAAGGATGATACATACCTGGGTAAATCTTCCCCCATGTTGCACACAAACTCACCATAAATGGGTGAAGTTGGCATCTTCCTTTTCTGCAACTTTCTCCTATCCATTGGCCTCATGCATCCTGAATAAAAGATGCCAGAATATGCCAGAAATCACTTCTGAGAAACTGCTGGTACTTTCAGCATTTTGTGCAATCATCATGAGCTTAAGAATCAGGGTACACATGCACTCTCATGATATTTCAACCCTCACCCATTGATAAATGTACAAGTATAAAGTGATTCTCTAATTTAGAAAGAGCAAATTCTCATATTTAGGAGGTCTATTTCTGATACAGCTCACATAGCATCATTTCAGGTATAGCCAATGATTAAATTCAATCTTGGAAGTAATTCAGTCTAGCAAGGCTGCAGGAAAGTAGCAGATGAAATATAATGTGAGCAAGAGCAAAAAACACATCTAGAAAAAGAAAAAGAAGCTTAAGCTATTTTCATAAGATTCTGAGCTCTGAACTTTCAGCAATGATCCAGTAAATGGACCCGAGATTCACTATAGACCATTTACTGAAGACATTGCTTAAATGTGCTGTTCCTACCAGAAAGGTCAGCCAAATGTTTTGATTGGACTGGACAGAATCCAGAACGCATTACCTTACCCATGTGCAAAGTCATGATGTCTCTTATGCCCTGAAGTTCTAGCTGCTGGACAAGAAAGCCTGGGCCAGACTAGAATCAGCTCAAAAAAAGGAAAATAAAATAATCACTAAGCTGATGTTAGAAAGGATATGAATCTGTTAGAAGGGACTGAATCTCTTTTAGATTGGGTGATAAATAAGAAAAGGAGATAAGACTGAAACTGGTAAAACAAAAGTTAGACTTCAGCTATGCCTTTGGAATTTCATGTGTGTGCTTAGAAGAAGAGGATAGTAATATTAATTTGCAAAACAAGAGAAAAAAAAGTGGTAATGTTGGAAAACCTAATAAAATCTAAAAGACTTGATAAATACATCTTTTATAGTTTGATTTTATTGAGAACAAAGAGTATTTGGGAGAATATTCTTAACATATTTTGAATGGAAAAACATTCTTGCATATATATACATTTTTAATATTAATTTTTACGTTTTTAAACCATTTTGAATTGTAGTTAATTTACAATGTGTTAGTTTCAGGTGTACAGCAAAGTGATTCAGGTATATATATATAATACATATTATTTTTCAGATTCTTTTCCATTATGTTATTAAAAGGTATTGAATATATTTCCCTGTACTATACAATAGGTCCTTGTTGGTTACCTTTTTTTTTTTTGTAACATGGTTATTGGGGTATAATTGCTTTACAGTGGTGTGTTAGTTTCTGCTCTATAACAAAGTGAATCAGTTATACATATACATGTGTTCCCATAGCTCTTCCCTCTTGCATCTCCTTTCCTCCCACCCTTCCTATCCCAGCCCTCCAGGCGGTCACAAAGCACCGAGCTGATATCCCTGTGCTATGCGGGTGCTTTCCACTAGCTATCTACCTTACGTTTGTTAGTGTATATATGTCCATGCTCTCTCTCGCTTTGTCACAGCTCACCCTTCCCTCTCCCCATATCCTCAAGTCCGTTCTTCAGTAGGTCTGTGTCTTAATTCCTGTCTTACCACTAGGTTCTACATGACATTTTTTTTTCTTAAATTCCATATATATGTGTTAGCATATAGTATCTGTCTTTCTCTTTCTGATGTACTCCACTCAGTATGACAGAGTCTAGGTCTATCCACCTCATTACAAATAGCTCAATTTCGTTTCTTTTTATGGCTGAGTAATATTCCATTGTATATATGTGCCACATCTTCTTTATCCATTCATCTGTTGATGGACACTTAGGTTGTTTCCATCTCCGGGCTATTGTAAATAGAGCTGCAATGAATATTTTGGTACATGACTCTTTTTGAATTATGGTTTTCTCAGGGTATATGCCCAGCAGTGGGACTGCTGGGTAATATGGTAGTTCTATTTGTAGTTTTTTAAGGAACCTCCATACTGTTCCCCATAGTGGCTGTATCAATTCACATTCTCAAGAATGTTCCCTTTGCTCCACACCCTCTCCAGCTTTTATTGTTTCTAGATTTTTTGATGATGGCCATTCTGACTGGTGTGAGATGATATCTCATTGTAGTTTTGATATGCATTTCTCTAATAATTAATGATGTTGAGCATTCTTTCATGTGTTTGTTGGCAGTCTGTATATCTTCTTTGGATAAATGTCTATTTAGGTCTTCTGTCCATTTTTGGATTGGGTTTGTTTTTTTTTTGTTATTAAGCTGCATGAGCTGCTTATAAATTTTGGAGATTAATCCTTTGTCAGTTGATTCATTTGCAAATATTTTCTCCCATTCTGAGGGCTGTCTTTTGGTCTTGTTTATGGTTTCCTTTGCTGTGCAAAAGCTTTGAAGTTTCATTAGGTCCCATTTGTTTATTTTTGTTTTTATCTCCATTACTCTAGGAGATGGGTCAAGAAGGATCTTGCTGTGATTTATGTCATAGAGTGTTCTGCCTATGTTTTCCTCTAAGAGTTTGATAGTTTCTGGCCTTACATTTAGGTCTTTAATCCATTTTGAGCTTATTTTTGTGTATGGTGTTAGGGAGTGATCTAATCTCATACTTTTACATGTACCTGTCCAATTTTCCCAGCACCACTTATTGAAGAGGCTGTCCTTTCTCCACTGTATATTCCTGCCACCTTTATCAAAGATAAGGTGACCATATGTGCATGGGTTTATCTCTGGGCTTTCTATCCTATTCCATTGATCTATCTTTCTGTTTTTGTGCCAGTACCATACTGTCTTGATTACTGTAGCTTTGTAGTATAGTCTGAAGTCAGGCAGCCTGATTCCTCCAGCTCCATTTTTTGTTCTCAAGATTGCTTTGGCTATTCGGGGTCTTTTGTGTTTCCATACAAATTGTGAAATTTTTTGTTCTAGTTCTGTGAAAAATGCCAGTGGTAGTTTGGTAGGGATTGCATTGAATCTATAGATTGCTTTGGGTAGTAGAGTCATTTTCACAATGTTGATTCTTCCAATCCAAGAACATGGTATATCTCTCCATCTGTTTGTATCATCTTTAATTTCTTTCATCAGTGTCTTATAGTTTTCTGCATACAGGTCTTTTGTCTCCTTCGGTAGGTTTATTCCTAGGTATTTTATTCTTTTTGCTGCAGTGGTAAATGGGAGTGTTTTCCTGATTTCACTTTCAGATTTTTCATCATTAGTGTATATGAATGCAAGAGATTTCTGTGCATTAATTTTGTATCCTGCTACTTTACTGAATTCATTGATTAGCTCTAGTAGCTTTCTTGTAGCACCTTTAGGATTCTCTATGTATAGTATCATGTCATCTGCAAACAGTGACAGCTTTACTTCTTGTTTTCCGATTTGGATTCCTTTTATTTCCTTTTCTTCTCTGATTGCTGTGGCTAAAACTTCCAAAACTATGTTGAATAAGAGTGGTGAGAGTGGGCAGCCTTGTCTTGTTCCTGATCTTAGTGGAAATGCTTTCAGTTTGTCACCATTGAAGATGATGTTGGCTGTGGGTTTGTCATATATGGTCTTTATTATGTTGGGGAAAGTTCCCTCTATGCCTACTTTCTGCAGGGTTTTTATCATAAAGGTTGTTGAATTTTGTCAGAAGCTTTCTCTGCATCTATTGAGATGATCATATGGTTTTTCTCCTTCAATTTTTTAATATGGTGTATCACATTGATAGATTTGCATATATTGAAGAATCCTTGCATTCCTGGGATAAACACTACTTGATCATGGTGTACGATCCTTTTAATGTGCTGTTGGGTTCTGTTTGCTAGTATTTTGTTGAGGATTTTTGCATCTATGTTCATCAGTGATATTGGCCTGTAGTTTTCTTTCTTTCTGACATCCTTGTCTGGTTTTGGTATCAAGGTGATGGTGGCCTCATAGAAGGAATTTGGCCGTGTTCCTCCCTCTGCTATATTTTGGAAGAGTTTGAGAAGGATAGGTGTTAGCTCTTCTCTAAATGTTTGATAAAATTCTCCTGTGAAGCCATCTGGTCCTGGACTTTTGTTTGTTGGAAGATTTTTAATCACAGTTTCAATTTCATTGCTTGTGATTGGTCTGTTCATATTTTCTATTTCTTCCTGATTCAGTCTTGGCTGGTTGTGCATTTCTAAGAATTTATCCATTTCTTCCAGATTGTCCATTTTATTGGCAAAGTGTTGCTTTTAATAATCTCTCATGATCTTTTGTATTTCTGCAGTGTCATTTGTTACTTCTCCTTTTTCATTTCTAATTCTATTGATTTGAGTCTTCTCCCTTTTTTTCTTGATGAGTCTGGCTAATGGTTTATCTATTTTGTTTATTTTCTCAAAGAACCAGCTTTTAGTTTTATTGATCTTTGTTATTGTTTCCTTCATTTCTTTTTCATTTATTTCTGATCTGATTTTTATGATTTCTTTCCTTCTGCTAACTTTGGGGTGTTTTTGTTCTTCTTTCTCTAATTGCTTTAGGTGCAAGGTTAGGTTGTTTATTCGAGATGTTTTCTGTTTCTTAAGGTAGGATTGTATTGCTATAAACTTCCCTCTTAGAACTGCTTTTGCTGCATCCCATAGATTTTGAGGCGTCGTGTCTCCATTGTCATTTGTTTCTAGGTATTGTTTGATTTCCTCTTTGATTTCTTCTGTGATCACTTCGTTATTAAGTAGTGTATTGTTTAGCCTCCATGTGTTTGTATTTTTTACAGATCTTTTCCTGGAATTGATATCTAGTCTCACAGCATTGTGGTCGGAAAAGATACTTGATATAATTTCAATTTTCTTAAATTTACTGGGGATTGATTTGTGACCCAAGATATGATCTACCCTGGAGAATGTTCCATGAGCACTTGAGAAAAATGTGTATTCTGTTGTTTTTGGATGGAGTGTCCTATAAATATCAATTAAGTCCATCTTGTTTAATGTATCATTTAAAGCTTGTGTTTCCTTATTTATTTTCATTTTGGATGATCTGTCCATTGGTGAAAGTGGGGTGTTGAAGTCCCCTACTATGAATGTGTTACTGTCGATTTCCCCTTTTATGGCTGCTAGTTTTTGCCTTATGTATTGAGGTGCTCCTATGTTGGGTGCATAAATATTTACAATTGTTATATCTTCTTCTTGGATCGATCCCTTAATCATTATGTAGTGTCCTTCTTTGTCTCTTCTGATAGTCCTTATTTTAAAGTCTATTTTGTCTGATATGAGAATTGCTACTCCAGCTTTCTTTTGGTTTCCATTTGCATGGAATATCTTTTTCCATCCCCTTCCTTTCTGTCTGTATGTGTCTCTAGGTCTGAAGTGGGTCCCTTGTAGACAGCATATATATGGATCTTGTTTTTGTATCCATTCAGCCAATCTGTGTCTTTTGGTGGGAGCATTTAGTCCATTTACATTTAAGGTAATTATCGATATGTATGTTCCTATTCCCATTTTCTAAATTGTTTTGGGTTCGTTATTATAGGACTTTTCCTTCTCTTGTGTTTTTGTCTAGAGAAGTTCCTTTAGCATTTGTTGTAAAGCTGGTTTGGTGGTGCTGAACTCTCTCAGCTTTTGCTTGTCTGTAAAGGTTTTAATTTCTCCATCAAATCTGAATGAGATCCTTGCTGGGTAGAGTAATCTTGGTTGCAGGTTTTTCTCCTTCATCACTTTCAGTATGTCCTGCCACTCCCTTCTGGCTTGTAGAGTTTCTGCTGAGAGATCAGCTGTTAACCTTATGGGGATTCCCTTGTGTGTTATTTGTTGTTTTTCCCTTGCTGCTTTTAATATGCTTTCTTTGTATTTAGTTTTTGACAGTTTGATTAATATGTGTCTTGGCGTATTTCTCCTTGAATTTATCCTGTATGGGACTCTCTGTGCTTCCTGGACTTGATTAACGATTTCCTTTCCCATATTAGGGAAGTTTTCAACTATAATCTCTTCAAATATTTTCTCAGTCCCTTTCTTTTTCTCTTCTTCTTCTGGAACCCCTATAATTCGAATGTTGGTGCGTTTAATGTTGTCCCAGAGGTCTCTGAGACTGTCCTCATTTCTTTTCATTCTTTTTTCTTTATTCTGCTCTGCAGTAGTTATTTCCATTATTTTTTCTTCCAGATCACTTGTCCATTCTTCTGTCTCAGTTATTCTGCTATTGATCCCATCTAGAGTCTTTTTCATTTCATTTATTGTGTTGTTCATCATTGTTTGTTTCATCTTTAGTTCTTCTAGGTCCTTGTTAAATGTTTCTTGCGTTTTGTCCATTCTATTTCCAAGATTTTGGGTCATCTTTACTATCATTATTCTGAATTCTTTTTCAGGTAGATTGCCTATTTCCTCTTCATTTGTTAGGTCTGGTGGGTTTTTATCTTGCTCCTTTATCTGCTATGTTTTTCTGTATTCTCATTTTACTTATCTTACTCTGTTTGGGGTCTCATTTTTGCAAGTTGCAGGTTCGTAGTTTCCGTTGTTTTTCATGTCTGTCCCCAGTGGCTAAGGTTGGTTCAGTGGGTTGTGTAGGCTTCCTGGTGGAGGGGACTAGTGCCTGTGTTCTGGTGGATGAGGCTGGATCTTGTCTTTCTGGTGGGTATGTCCACATCTGGTGGTGTGTTTTGGGGTGTCTGTGGACTTATTATGATTTTAGGCAGCCTCTCTGCTAATGGGTGGGGTTGTGTTCCTGTTTTGCTAGTTGTTAGGCATTGGTCGTCCAGCACTGTAGTTTGCTGGTCATTGAGTGAAGCTGGGTGCTGGTGTTGAGATGGAGATCTCTGGGAGATTTTCACTGTTTGATATTATGTGGAGCTGAGAGGTCTCTTGTTGACCAGTGTCCTGAAGTTGGCTCTCCCACCTCAGAGGCACAGCACTGTCTCCTGGCTGGAGCACCAAGAGCCTTTCATCCACGCAGCTCAGAATAAAAGGGAGAAAAAGTAGAGAGAAAGAATTAGTAGAAGTAGGAAGAAAGAAAGAAAGAAAGAAAGAAGAAGAGGGAAGGAGGGAAGGAAAGACGGAAGGAAGGAAGAATGAAAGAAAGAAGAAAAGAAGGAAAGAAGGAAAGAAATGAAGGAGGGAGGGAGGGACGAGGGAAGGAAGGAAGGAGGCCAGGAAGGAAGAAAGAAAGAAAGAAGATACAGTAGAATAAAATAAATTAAAATATAATAAAGTTATTAAATTAAAACATAATTATTTAGAGAAAAAATAAAAGGGATGGATAGAACCTTAGGACAAATGGAAGCAAAGCTATACAGACAAAATCTTACACAGAAGCATACACATACACCCTCACAAAAAGAGGTAAAGGGGAAAAAATCATAAATCTTGCTTTCAAAATCCACCTCCTCAATTTGGGATGATTAGGTGTCTAAAGGAGGGAAGGAAGGAAGAAAAGAAAGGAAGAAAGAAAGGAAGAAAGAAAGAAAGAAAGAAAGAAAGAAAGAAAGAAAGAAGGAAAGAAAGAAAGAAAAGAAAGAAAGGTAAAATATAATAAAGTTATTAAAATTAATTATTAAGAAAAGAAAAACGGACAGATAGAACCCTAGGACAAATGGTGGAAGCAATGCTATACAGACAAAATCTCACACAGAAGCATACACATACACACTCACAACAAGAGGAAAAGGGGAAAAAATTATAAATCTTGCTCTTGAAGTCCACCTCCTCAATTTGGGATGATTCGTTGTCTATTTATGTATTCCACAGATGCAGGGTACATCAAGTTGATTGTGGAGCTTTAATGCGCTGCTTCTGAGGCTGCTGGGAGAGATTTCCCTTTCTCTTCTTTGTTCTCACAGCTCCCAGGGGCTCAGCTTTGGATTTGGCCCCGCCTCTGCGTGTAGTTCACCGGAGGGCAACTGTTTTTTGCTCAGACAGGGTGGGTTTAAAGGAGCCACTGCCTCGGGGGCTCTGGCTCACTCAGGCCAGGGGGAGGGAGGGGTGCAGAGCGTGGCTCGAGCCTGCGGCGGCAGAGGCCGGCATGACGTTGCACCAGCCTGAGGCCCACCGTGCGTTCTCCCGGGGAAGTTGTCCCTGGATCCCAGGAACCTGGCAGTGGTGGGCAGCACAGGATCCCCGTAAGGCAGGTGTGGATAGTGCCCTGTGCTCGCACAAAGGCCCCTTGGTGGCGGCAGCAGCAGCCTTAGCGTCTCCCGCCCGTCTCTGGGGTCTGTGCTTTTAGCCATGGCTCGCGCCCGTCTCTGGGGTCCGCGTTTTTAGCCGCGGCTCGCCCCCGTCTCTGGAGTTCCTTTAAGCAGTGCTCTTAAACCCCTCTCCTCACACACCAGGAAACAAAGAGGGAAGAAAAAGTCTCTTGCCTCTTCGGCAACTCCAGACCTTTTCCCGGACTCCCTCCCCGCTAGCCGTGGTGCACTAACCCCTTCAGGCTGTGTTCACACAGCCAACCCCAATCCTCTCCCTGCGCTCCGACCAAAGCCCGAGCCTCAGCTCGCAGCCCCGCCCGCCCCAGCGGGTGAGCAGACAAGCCTCTCGGGCTGGTGAGTGCTGGTCGGCACCGATCCTCTGTGCGGGAATCTCCCCGCTTTGCCCTCAGCACCCCTGTTGCTGTGGTCTCCTCCGCGGCTCCAAAGCTCCCCCCTCCACCTCCCGCAGTCTCTGCCCGTGAAGGGGGCTTCCTAGTGTGTGGAAACCTTTCCTCCTTCACAGCTCCCTCCCACTGGTGCAGGTCCCATCCCTATTCTTTTGTGTCTGTTTTTTCTTTTTTTCTTCTTTTGCCCTACCTAGGTATGTGGGGAGTTTCTTGCCTTTTGGGAGGTCTGATGTCTTCTGCCAGCATTCAGTATGTGTTCTGTAGGAGTTGCTCCACGTGTAGATGTATTTCTGGTGTATCTGTGGGGAGGAAGGTGATCTCCCGCATCTTACTCTTACGCCATCTTCCCCTCCCTCCACCTGGTTACCTATTTTAAATATAGTAGTGTGTATCTGTTAATCCCAAACTATTAATTTATCCCTCCTCGCCTTTCCCCTTTGGTAACCATAAGGTTGTTTTCTATGTCTAAGTCTATTTCTGTTTTGTAAATAAGTTCATTTGTATCATTTTTAAAGATTCCACATATAAGAAGTATCTTATGATATATGTCTTTCTCTGTCTGGCTTATTTCACTTAGTATGACAATCTCTAGGTGCATCCATGTTGCTGCAAATGTCATTATTTCATTCTTTTTTATGACTGGGTAATATTCCACTGTGTATATACACGGCATCTTCTTTATCTGTTCATCTGTTGATGGACACTTAGGTTGCTTCTATGTCTTGGCTATTGTAAATAGAGCTGCTATGAGCATTGGGGTGCATGTATCTTTTAGAATTAGAATTTTCTCCAGATTTATGTCTGCGAGTGAGATTTCAGGATCATATGGTCCTGCGTATATTATGAATGGAACAACATTCCTTCAAATTCTTCAAGTACACTCAGTGCCCAGAGACTGGTTTCTCTTATCATTCTCTGGTTAAGGAGAACCAGGCCTCTTGGAGAGGTGACCAATTCCAGGTTTGGGGCATAAGATGAGGCTGGGAATCTTGTAGTGCTCAGCAAACTAAACAATGGGTTTGTCAAGGGGACACTGGTCAAAGCTGAAAGAATTGGGCAACAAAATTAATGACATCATACTGGACTATAATCCAGAGCATAAAATAAATATCCATGATTCCATACTGATACATATATAAGAAGTGGGAGTAGACAAATATCTATGCAAAAGTATTCTAAATAATTTATGTAGCTATTCTGCCCACAAAGAGGTGGCTGGCTTAAGTCCCCAGCCCTTAAGCATGGACTTCCTTTCTAGGTGACTTCCTTCCAAAGTACAGAGCATGAAAAGGGGGAAGAAGAGTAAATCTAAAGTGGGGAAACCTGGCCAACATGACCTCAGCCAGTTGAGCAGGGACGAGTCATGTGGACCATGTGTGCCCTTGATGTGATGTGATGGGCATGGCAACTTACCTCTGTGATCTTCCTCCCCAAAACCCACAAACTCAGTGTAACCATGAGAAAAACATGAGACAAATCCAAACTGAAGGACATTCTACAAAATACCTGACCAGTACTCCTCAAAATGGTCAAGGTCATCAAAAACAAGGAGGGTCTGAGACTCTCTTATAGCCAAGAGGAGCCTAAAGAGACATGATGACTAAATGGAATGTGGGATCCTGCATAGGGCCCTGGCACAGAAAAAGGAGAAAAGGTGAAAACTAAGGAAATCTGAATGAAGTATAGACTTTAAAAATGCTCTATAGTGCCATGACAAACCCAGACTTCTAGGATCAATATTCTTCAAATTATTTTTGAAATGAGAGAAAATATAAAAGTAAATATAAGGGAGGAGGTGGCCTGAGTTGGGGAAACCATAGTGAACTGGCACACTTGGAAATTCAGGCCTCTGTGTCCTGAGACTCTTTCTGAAGGCAAAATCAGATGGAATAATTGCTGTCAATACAGCAAGAAAAACAGTACCTTGGCCTCACAGCAGCAAGCAACTAGGAAGATTTTTTATTTTTCTACTTAGTAATCACATTTCAATAAGAAAACGAAGCATTGACATGAGCTGAGGGGAAATGCCATAATTATACACCAGCCTAATTTAAAGTACACTTCTCACAGGTGACACTGAAACAAGGAGGGCTGGGTCCTTTCATGACTGCCAGGGAACCTGGTTTTGTGAAGTTTCTGTAGACGTGGTCCCACTGATATCATACAATGGAACTGAAGAGCAGGATACTGTTGAAAGGATAACATAAGAGCTTTTTGCTTTGTTTAAGGAGCAGTAGACAGTCCTGTGCACACAAGTCCTTTGTTAATTTACTGCAATCAGCCAACAACTCGCCTTGAGCATCTGACTCTGCACCTGTCACTGTGTCCATGGTTGGGGACATAGATGGACATAAGATGCACAAAGCGAGGATCTTGCCTTCAGGCCATCAGCAAACTAATATTTCCAAGGTGGAGGTTAAGTGTCCTTTGGGAGTATGCCCAGATACTGGGGGCACCAGGGCGGGGTCTTTGACTTTGAGGACCGGTGACATTGTCCTGGAGGACATGACACCTGAAAACCAAAGTGTGGTGAAGGTGAGATGTTGGGGTGGGTGTGATGGGCGATGTGATGGAACACGGTGCTGAGGGCAAGTGCCAGGCTGCCAGTAACCCTCTGCTGTGCCGAGGAACCATGGTTTTCATCACAGGAATCTTCAGCAGAGGAATGATGTATTTATTCAGTCTTGCACTTTAGCACTATGGAAACCATGCAGAAAATGGTCTGGATGACAGAATGATTGAAGGTATAAAAGCAGCTATCAGCCTGATGCAAAATCCAGAAGGGCCTGACCAGGTGCTTCTGGAAAAAAAAAAAGCAATAGGTTAGAGAAGCTGTGATTTTAATGACTAGGCAAGATGTGGAGCCGGGTCCGAGGGTTGGCACCGGTGTGAGTGCAGGACAGTCTCCACCTTCTGGAAATCAGACGGGCAATGGTCAAGGAGAGGTGACGAGTATCACAAAAGAGAAGATCTGGGCACTGCTGGCAGTGGAGCCAGGACTTCTGTGACCAAGGGAGGAGGGGAAGGTGCCCCAAGGGTGGAGCAGTTAGGCTGAGAATGAAGAGTGGGCAGTGCCCACCAGTGAAAGGGGTGCCCATGTGGATGCAGAGGATGGGGCTCTGACAGAGGTGGCAGTCTTCCCCCAAGGCAGGGATAGACAGAGGCTGGGACTCTGCTGGGGAGAGCGGGGAGGGGCTGATGCAGACGAGGCTGGAGGGGGGCTGCATAAATCTGCTAAGGGTTTCTCCTTCTAAGGACCACAGACACCATCAGAACAGTTTAAACAGGAAGACCATGGTTTGCAGGGTCAAACATTTCATCTTTCTACCATATGGAGAAATAATGAGCGTCAGACAAGAGTGGATACAAACGGCTTGTCGGGAGGCGGGTGTGGGTGAGAGATGATGGTGGCTTGAACTAGGTGGTCTGCAGTGTAGATGGAGAGAAGTGGAGAGTTTCAGAAGCTCTTTGGGAAGTGGGATGAGAGCTATGGAGGATGTGAGGAGACAGGCTTCCTGAAGACAGGGCATCGTTCCCGAACAGAGAAGCCGGGCCTGGGCAGGCTTGCCCACATGGATCTGTACACTGGGTTTGGACATTCCACACTAGAGGATAATTGGACAGTAGTCTGTTTGCTATGTAAGACTGGAGATGAAAGAAAAGTAAGGTAGGCATGGGAGTCATTCACATGCAGAAGTATACAGAAGGTGCAGTGCAGAATAAATCAATCATGGGAGAGCTCAGAAAAGAAAATGACCTGAAGACAAAAACATTAAGGAACTGCAGTGTTTAAGATGTGGACAGAGCAAGATTAGCCCTTAACTACCAACAGTTTAACACCAGCTTTACTGGAAAGGAAAAGAAAAGGTCCTGAATTGTAGTTTTTGACAATTTCCATGATATAAATACCCACACCTGAGCTGGTTTCAAGTACCAGTGTGACATCAGCTGGCTAGCAAAATTACTGAAAAGGGAACCATTGAATATGGAGAGCCAGGACTAGCCCTGCGGCCTCACAGAGAACAAAGAAGGGAGAAAGACAAGAGAGGATGCTCTCAAGGGAGGTGAGGTGAGAAGTTCTGAGAGGGAGCATTGAAAGACCAAATGCTGCAGAGAAGTTAAATGCCATAAAGACTGGAAAGTGACTTCTGGACTTTGCAGCTCAGAATACCACTAACTTGTTAGAGCAACTTTTACGCTGCTGGGGCTGGAGTTTGGCAGCAAGCCATTCCGAGCTGATGGAGGAGAGAAAATGCTGAGTGCCTTTCTCCTTAGGAGGATCCAAGAGAGTTGGACAGCCTGTCTTGCTTTTAAAATCCCTGAATTCAATAAAGGCTGAGAAGGTAATAGACTAACAACTGGAAAGAAACCCCTCCTCTCGTGCTTTTAGAATGTTTGCAGCTTTTAGAAAGTTGCCACCTCCCTTCATGCAACGGCATGCCAAGGTAATTACAAACAAAACAGCAACAACAGACCAGAGGTCTCTACTCAGGAGCCATGCAGCACGTGATGTCAGCTCCTCCCTGAGGCATTGTGACCCAACCGGGTGCCTCACCTCCTCTGTACAGGCAACGAGGCCAGCACCTGAAAGCTGGCTTACAGCAGCCCACTGCAGGGTAAATGCTGCTCTCCCGGGCATCATGGTGTCAAGTCCCTTACCCGGGGGGAGGGGTCGGAGAGAACCAGGTGGGAGGAGAAGGGATTTCCCCAAGTTATACAAATAGCAAAAGGCCACACTGAGGCTTCTTTCTAGTATTTCTGACCCTATACCCAGGGGCCCTCCCAGTTCACCGCTATCAAAATAATCCAAATAAAATCAGACAAAAAAGGGATAGTGGTTCAGGGGAAAATTTTTTTTAATTTACAAAGCGAAGTCACATTACTTTTGTGTGATATGTTGAAATAACCGATGCTTGCTTAGAACCAACCATATACACATCATACAATACAATTCGAATCCACTTACTTGCGTTCTTTTTTTCAAACTCTGGCAACAGGCCTGTGAAGTGGGTACTAGTATTCCGCCAATTTTAAAGGTGGATAACCTGGTGTTCAAAGAGGTAAAGTCCTGACTTGCTCATAGTGGCAGTGTGGGTGAGGGTGGACTTCTGTTACATATCCCTGTGGTGAGTCAGTCCTGGCAGCTGGTGGCTATGTGAGTCCCCTGGGCTCCCCTGGTCTCTCCAGAGCCATTCACTCTCCCAGCCCCCTGAGCAATCAAAGCAATGTAAAGTCTGGTGACTGTCCCATGTTCTCAGAAGCATGCCCGCAGAGAGACTTAGTTAAGTCTAGAAAGGGCAGGGGCAGTGGATGAGAAAGAAGATGCTAACAGGGGAGGGGGTGCAGGGAAGGTGAGGCAGGGAGAACAGCACCTGCTGCCAGCTAGGGCGGGTGGACAGGACTTGGAGATGAGCACCCTCAGGTCTGCAGGTAGTAGTGCACACCCTGGGAACAAACCAGCTGCCACCTGAAGCCCTGGACACTGTGCCTCTTAACAGAGGTGGGGGCTTGCCTGCCTCATTGTGAATCAGGGCAGGGAGGCAGGGGTGGAGGTGGACCGAGCAAGTCCATTTTGCACTGACACCTGTGTCAACACACTAACACTCATTTTACTGGAGGGAATGTATAGCCAAATAAAAATCAGTGGATGAGCTTTGGCTTCAGCAACAGGAAGGTGGTTTTCTTCTGTCACTATTTTTCTTCAACTCAGTTTATTTTCATATCCAGGACTTGATGTTAATTATTAAAGTCATTTAATTTGACTGGAGCAGAGCTATTTCTATATTATAGATGTTCACAGTGTCTCACTTATTTTCAACTTAAGGGAGATCCTGTTGCAGGAAGCATTGTGGGAGTCTGGCTGTATGGTAGGTTTTCAACAGCAAACTCAGAAAAAAACATAGCAACCTAGTTCCCATAGCACAAGTGGAACATGAGAGTACCAAGACGCCCTGGTCAGTCATCCAAAAGGTCCTACCTGGGACTCAGCACTCTTCCTGTGCAGTGAGGTTGGGGGAGGGGGGAGGAAACCAGCAATGACCTTCAGGACTCTGTTAGGTTGGAGAGTGTATTAGTTATCTATTGCTTTGTAACAAATAACCACCAATGTAGCAACTTAAAACAATACCACTCCTTACCTCAGAGTTCTGTAGGGCGAAAGTTCAAGAGGGCTCACCTGAGTTCTCTGCTCTGGGTCCCACAAATCTAAATCAAGGTGTTATCTGGACAGGGCTCTTATCTGGAGATTGAGGAGAATCTGCTTCTCAGATCATCCAAGTTGGTAGCAGAAGTTAGTTCCTAGTGGTTGCAGGATTGGGGTCCCCATTTCCTTCTGGCCTGTCAGTCAGGGACTGCTCTCAGCTGCAAGAGGCTGCCCACACTCTTTGACATGTGCAATGTCCTCCACATCTCCAAGCCACGAATGGTGTGTCAAATCCTTCTCATGCTTGGAAACTGATTTCCTCTTCTGCACCCAGATTGAAAAAACTCTGCTTTTAAAAAGCTTGCCTGGGGCTTCCCTGGTGGCGCAGTGGTTGAGAATCTGCCTGCCAATGCAGGGGACATGGGTTCGAGCCCTGGTCTGGGGAGATCCCACATGCCTCAGAGCAACTAGGCCCGTGTGCCACAACTACTGAGCCCGCGCGTCTGGAGCTTGTGCGCCGCAACAAGAGAGGCCGCGACAGTGAGAGGCCTGCGCACCGTGATGAAGAGTGGCCCCCCGCTCGCTGCAACTAGAGAAAGCCCTTGCACGTAAACGAAGACCCAACACAGCCAAAAATAAATAAATTAATTAATTAATTTAAAAAAAAAGCTTGCCTGCCTGACTGCTGCCCCACCACGTAACATCCTTATCAACTTTAAGGTCAACCAACTTGGGATAATAATTACATCTAGGAAATCCTTTCACAGAAGCCCCTAGATTAGCATCTGATTGAATAACCAGGAAAAAAAATCTTGGGGGTCATCTTCAGAATTGTATCTGTTGACTGAAAGAAGTGCACAACCTAAAAGTTTTATTTGGCGGACAAACCTGAGGATGTAAGCCCGGGATGCAGCCTCTTAGCTCTGAGGGACTGCTCCAAAGAGGTAAGGGAAGAGCCAGGATTTATACGAGTTTTTGCAAAAAGCCAGGTAGTCGGAACATCAAAAGATTACTGTTAATTAAAGGAAACCAGACATCTCATGTTAAGAAATTTAGCACTTTTCTATATATGGGCATATGCAAGAGTCTGGGCTCACTGAAATCATTCCTTTGATATGCACCTTGGCTCTCTGGGGCCAGTATCCTGTTCTTTCTCATCCTGAGTCTCCTCAGGGTGCACCATCAGTGGTGGCTTCAGTGACTGAGGGCTTGATGATGGGCATCATTTTTCCATCGTGAGCTTCCTCAGGTCTCACCATCAGGGTGCCTATAATATGATGGCTTGATGGCCACAACATCCTTTGTTTACTGACATGGCAGACAGTATCTTTTCACTCACATATGTATCAGAGATGAGACAGCCCCCAGGGACTCTGATGAACACGACAGAGTGTAAACCGAGTGAAAATGCACACACACAGCCAAGGAGACTTTGGCTCCTTAGGGAGAAATCTTTGAGCCATAGGTGAGGAAGGGTGCAGGTAAGGAAAGGAGCAGGTGAAAGAAGAGAAAGCAGATATTGCTGGCCAAGAAACTCTGGTGACAGGTCTGTAAGGGAGCCAAGCCAAGTAAAGGTAATTAAAGGAAGTGACAAGGCAAGTATTAATTAAGGAATAGTGAGTAACGCTCCACATATTACCTGCCATTTAAAAGTCATGCATGCCCCAGCTCCTTACACTAATCTTCTAATTAATGAAGTGAGGCAGGGAGACCCCCATTCTCCTTTTCATGGAGGAGTTTTGCAACGCTGTAGTGTGAAAATGCATCATTCTCATATGAGTTTCCCAGGGCTGCCATAACAAAGGACCATAAACTCAGTGGCTCAGAATATTACAGTCTGGAGGCCAGAAGTCTGAAGTCAAGGGTTGGTTCCTTCTGGGGGTCATGAAGGAGACTCTTCCCAGCCTCTCCCAGCTGCTGGTGGTTTGCTGGCCATCTTGGGCATCCCTTGGCTTATAGCAGCATCCCCCCTTCTGTGCCTTCATCTTCATGCTCCCTGCATGCTTGTCTGTCTCTGTGTCCAATTTCTCTTTTTTATAAGGACACCAGTCACAGTGAGCTGGGGCCCACCTTACTGCAGTTTGACCTTAGTTAAGAGTTGCTCTTAACTGATCACATCTGCAATGACCATTTTCCAAATTAAGTCACTTCCTGAGGTCCCAGAGGGTTAAGACTTCAACATATGAATTCTTGGGGGACATAGTTCAACTCACAGCAGTCGTCTTTGCCTAGGGCTAGACAGCCCTCCTCACTTGGAAGTAAGGATCATAGAATTTATACTTTATTTCTATAAATAGAGTGAGTCAAACTCTAGGTCAAGTTCAATCTCTTGCTTCTCAAAGCATGTTCCTCAGACCAACAGCTCTGGCATCACCTGGAAGCTTGTAGGAAATGCCAAATGTCAGGCCCCACCCCTGACTCACTGAGTCAGAACCTGCAAGATTCCCAGAGGACCTTTTTGCATGTTTAAATTTAAAAGGCAGTGTTTCATCCACCTTGTCAGAAATGGTTAAAAAATTCTTCAGAGAAAAACCATACTGTTAACCGCAAACCAATATTGTAAAGAAATTAAAACTAAGTTTTTGAAAGAGGGGGTATAATAACCTCAGTTTAGTTGATTTCTGATAAAGTGATAGATGTGGCTCAGAAATAAATTTAAATGGTTGCTTATTTTTATTTATTTATTTTTAATTTAATTTAATTAAAAAAGAAACTGAAGTCATATCTACAACAAGCAGTGTAGGAAATGTTTGCATAGTCTTTTTAGTTTAGTTTAGTTTTTGTTTTTATTTATTTTTGGCTGCGCCAGGACTTAGTCGCAGCCCGCAGAATCTTCATTGAGGCCTGCGGGATCTTTTGTTGTGGCATGCGAGCTCTTTGTTGCAACGCACGGGCTTCTCTCTAGTTGTGGCATGTGGGTTTTCTCTATTTAGTTGTGGCTCACAGGTTCCAGGGCGTGTGGGCTCTATAGTTCGCATCACGCAGGCTCTCTAGTTGAGGCACGCGAGCTCAGTAGTTGAGGCACGCCAGTTTAGTTGCCTGCGGCATGTGGGATCTTGTGAGGTGGATTCTTTACCATTGGACCACCAGGAAATTCCTGGTTGCTTATTTTTAAAAAGGATGCAACCATTCAGGACTATAAGCGGCTTCTGCATGTTCACTTAAATGGTGTATATCGAGAGCCAGACAATATTTATTCACTGACCAAATCTTCACTGAGCCCAATTTGCCAGGTGCTTCAATAAGCAAAACATTCATCAGAATCTTGGCTGTCCTATGTCCTGGGGTTATACAACTCTGTAATCCTCAGCTTTCTCATCTGTAAAATGGCTCCAGTACAAGCTGACCTCAGAGGTTTGGGGAATCCAGCAACAAGGTGGGTGGGGAGCTTAGCACAGTGCCCGGTGCAGAGTGGGTGCAGAATAAATGCTACCTGACGCTGTTCCTGCCAGTCAGTGCTCCAGTCTCTGTCTAGATGGGAGGGTAACAAGGGAAATAAGACACTGATGTAGGTACCAGGCAGTACAGGAGTGCAAAACAAAAAAGGTAAAAAGTGAAAGCCCTTTGAGGAGTGAAAAGCAATGAAGCAAGGTTTTGCAATGAGGAGGCAGCTTCCTGAAGGGCCTGTCATTGAGGTGGTAGACAAGCATACTTGGGATTTGAGAGACAGAGAAGGAAGAGGAGGAGGCATCCACCATCCCTTTGAGATTTATCCCGCGGAGGTAACCTCTTTCTGAGTCATCCTGAGAATGTGGGCAGGCCCTGACTTTACTATGCATCCCAGGTGGTGGCAGCCCTGCCTGGTTCATCAACGAGGAGCCCCATGCAAGGCATCAACCTGCAGCTGAAGCCTCAACAGTAGGACCCCTCCCCTCCCTTCCCCAGTGGTCAGCGACCCTACCAGGGCACATAGGATGGGGGGCAGTGCCAGGAGATAGAGGAATTGTGCTTCTTTTCCCCCTTGCCTTCTCCTTCTTTTAGTTTGGATGACTGCTCTCTTCTGTTTAATTTTGGACAGATTGTGGTTTTGAATAAATGTGTTTCAGGCCCAGTAGAAGGCTGTGGAAAGAAGAATGCTGGCTTGGGCCAGCAGCCATTGCAGCTGGAGAGACCAGGAAGGGACCAGTTGGCCAGACAGGGAAGAGGACCCACAAATGGTGGAAGCCAACTCTTTTCTTCCAGGGGTTTTTCTTGAGAGATTCCCATGCCTGGGGACCTCTTTACCTGCAATTTCTACAACAGTCACAGTATTGCATTCCTGGGGTGCCGTGTTTCTTCATCCCTGCCATCACCCCTCCCAGCCATCTCTGGAGCGGCTCCAGCTCCCCTCTCTGGTCCAGAAGACACATTGGCATCCTGCTCCCGACAGACTGGACCAAGGTGGGTGGGCCAAGGCCACCAGAGCTGTCAGAGGCTGCCTCAGCCTCTAGGGCGCCCAGAGCATCAAACACAGTAGTAACATCTCTCAAACCAAGACTTGCAAGACTTGCAGAGAGTTCTTAGAAGGCCTCTCTCTAGCGCTGCAACAGAAAGTAGAGAGCCACAGACACCTCCACGTGTGTGGTAAGGGGTGTGGATCCTGCATGTGGCAGCCATGCTCACATCAGGAAGATCACCACCACCACCACCACCACCCCGGTCCCCCTGCTCCTGCTCTCTCTCTCTCTCTCTCTATGTGTGTCTCTAAAGGATGAGAGTGTGAAACCTGTAAGATCTTTTTCTTTTGTAAATTTTGCACCAGGTGGTCTGACACATCATTTTGCCATCACACTTCAACTGTGTCTTGGTGCCTGAGAAAATTTCCATTTTAGCTCCTGTTATAAGCATTTTCATGCAACAGACTCAGCTAAGAGGACTTCTGAGCAGAGAGGAAGTAGGAGCTGGGTCAGGTGGAGGAAAGTGGAGGCTGCATGTTGGACTTCAGTGTAGACAGTGCCCAAAGGGTGTAATAAACCAGGACCTGACCTGGGCAGAACACACTTTACAGTAATGAACCCTCACACTCACCAGATGAATCTAGAAAGAGGGAAGCAGGATGTCAGATCCCATCTGTGTGGTCAGAGTTGAAGGGAAGATGTAGGTCTTAACTTGTCGTGGTCATGAGGGAAGGACAGGGCTGTGCTGCAGGCTTTGGCTGGAAGGATACACACCTTCCACAGACCTACCCACAAGAGTGATTCTAGCCCCCTCCTGAACTTCTGCCTGCCCTAGAGACCTCCATCCTGGCTGAGCGGTGGGGTCCCCAAGGCAGCTTTTAGAATGCTACCAATACCCTTTCCCCACAACCCGAGATTCTTTATTGGTCTGGGTACAGTTTGTGTTTCTGTCTTTAAATCTACCATGGCGATTATTGTGAGCACATTAGAGGTGAAAGTGCCAGTTAAGGTAGGGCTGAGGAAGGCAGTGGCTGACAGGAGGCTGGAAAGGTGGGCTTGGTCCCTTTATATGAAGCCTTCAGGGCTGGACTGTAATTTACATGTAGCACGGGGACTATGCTGACAAACTGGGGATTGGAAATGATATGATTGGGGCTGTGTTTAAAGTGATGAATTTGGCTGCCTTGTGCAAGATGGTTTGGCTAGAAATCAGAGACCAGCGGGAAAGCTATTGCAAAAGGAGATGTGAGATGAAGACATCAAAAGCAAGATAAGGGCCAGGAGGAAATTCCAGATCCTAAGAATATCTCAGCCCTGAAGTGCAGGTGCTGCCGCCTGAGCCACCCGGGTGCAGAGGCAGCTAGCTGGTAATTAGCTAGCATGCATCCCATTGTCACCTGAGACCCTGGCTCCTGGCTAATTAGTGCTTCCTGGAGGAAAAGGCAGCTGGTAGTTTCCTTTCTAATTCCAATACTGACATCCCAGTTTAACATAATAAAAGGATTCACTGGCAGGGGAGTGAGGCAGAAGAGATGAAAAGCAGAGGTGGCCAGGGGGCCCTCCAATTGTTCAGAGGTGGCTTGGGGCCAAAGTGAGCATTACAGGTTTCGGCAGAGGGACAGCCAGAGTTCTGCTCCAGTGTCGAGTGTCAGGCTTGTTCTAAATTTACACAGTTGGGTGATTGAAACTCATAGGAAGATCAGAGTTATCTCGATTATCTTTGATCCTTGAAATCTTAAGTATTGCTGTTTATCTTTAAAAAAGCCCACAGGCCCAGCAGCAGTGCTGAGACATGAGTCACCCTGGGGGGCTTCCACCTCCTGACAGGAGATAGGGAGGCTGGAGGGGCCTTTCCCAGGTCACACAAGGCTCTGGTAAGACCTTTTCCTTGGAGAGTAGGCTCTTCCTGGAAAGAACACCCCACCTGGGGTGCATATCCCAAAGATTGTTTTCCCTGCCTCACTAGAGCATTGAGAGGCTCTCCCTTGATTCTTGCAATGAGAACCTGGTGAAATTCCTGGAGGTAACACATGAATGTGTGGTGACTTCCCTAAGCCTGGGACTCCTGAAGGGTCTCACTCCCAGACTATCCTGTACTTAGTATAATGGTTCATTTTATGGAATGGCTTGGCTAGGTGGTGGTGACAAGTTGTTTGGTCAAATATCCATCTAGATGTTGATATGAAGGTTTTTTTTTTTCTAGATGAGATTAACATTTAAATTGACAAACTTTGAGTATAGCAAATTATCCTCTGTGGTGTGAGTGGGCCTCACCCAATCAGTTGAAGGCCTTAAGAGAAAAGGTGGACCCCCCCCTAAGCAAGAAGGATTTCTGCCTCCAGGTGGCCTTTGGACTTGAGATTACAACATAAACTCTTCCCTTGAGTTATAGCCTACAGCCTTGCCTTGTAGGCTTTGGATTTGCCAGTCTCCACAACTGAATGAGCTGATTATTTAAAATTACTCTATCTCTGTATTACACATGTGTATGCATATCTACATATATGCGTCCTACTGGTTCTGTTTCTCTGGAGAACCCTCACTACTACATGTAGTCTCCAGCAACTTGTCAGAATTACCCTTTGAGCATTCCTACCAGTTTATGGCTCCAGTGGCTTCTGCTCCAGGTAAGCAGACCTCAGCTGTGGCTCTCTGTGTTCTCCCATCTCTCCAGATTTGGGCAATGGTTCGCCCTGTGATTGCAGTTCTCTGCTGGTTCCAGGAAAAGTCATTGACTTTCAAATTGTTCAGATTTTTCTTGTGGCAAGGGTAAGAGTGACTCTTTCCAAGTTTGTTAGATGTTAGACCTGAAACTGAAGTCCTCCACAAACTTAAACTTTTTCTAAAAATAATTTTTACCAGTTATGCTTATTTCATTGGAAAGCCATTCTACAGAGCTCCTTACCCTGCTATGCAGGAACTGGAACTTGGGAGTTCCATCTTTAATGACACTTATAGCTAATATTTGTTGAGTGCTGAAGCTGGAAACTCCTTAAGGTTTTTTACATGCACAATCTAATTTAATCCTCATAAATACCCTGTGAGGGGGTTTCCCTGGTGGTGCAGTGGTTAAGAATCCGCCTGCCAATGAAGGGGACATGGGTTCAAGCCCTGGTCTGGGATGATCCCACATGCCATGGAGCAACCAAGCCTGTGTGCCACAACTACTGAGCCTGCACTCTAAAGCCTGTAAGCCACAACTACTGAAGCCCACGTGCCTAAAGCCCATGCTCTGCAACAAGAGAAGCCACTGCAATGAGAAGCCTGCACACCTCAACGAAGGGTAGCCCCCACTTGCCACAACTAGAGAAAGCCCGCACACAGCAACAAAGACCCAACAGCCAAAAGTAAATAAATTAAATAAATAAATTTTTAAAAATACCCTGTGAGGAAGGTTTTATTATTATGCTCAATTTTCAAATGAGGAAAGAGACTCAGAGATATTAAGGAACTTACTTAAATCACACTGTGTGAGGAACTTCCAGAGGTTCGGCAACACTAGAATTCAGAATCCTGTAGAGAATGGCAGAGACAAGATTAGAGAAAAAGGAAGGGCCTTATAATCTAGAGCAGTAGAGATGTAAGTAGTATCCAATAGAAATATAATGAATAGAAAGTGAAATAGAATACAGACATCTGTGTAATTAAAATTTTTCTTATATCACATAAAAAACAAAACTAAACAGGTAAATTAATTTTAACAATGTATTTTCTTTAATTACAGTATATTCAAAATACTATTATTTCAATATATAGTCAATATAAAATTATTAGTGAGGTACTTTATTTCCTTTTTTTGTACCAAGTCTTTGAAATCTGGTGTGTGATTGGCACTTCTTATGTATTTCTATTTGGACTTTTGAAGTGTTCAGTAGCAGTCCAAGAGTAAACTGTTGCTATTGTTACACTTATGGTTGCTGTGCACAGATGAAAGGCCCTGTGCAAACTTTAGGAAGATTACCAAGGAGGCAATATAGAGGGTGCATGGAGGCAGAGCAGAATTGGAGGCTCAGAGATAAGAAGAGGGTCTTGGAGTTCACCAGGAGAGAAATTCCAATGACCCAAGCAAAGCAAAAGAGAGATGAGAGAACATAAAATAGATATAAAAACACTACATTACATCCATACATTTACAATAAAATTCAACAAGACTTGGTGGCGTGTTGCATGTTGGTGATAAGGAGAGAAATGTCTAGGATAATTTCTAGTTTCTTTCAGTTGGATGGGCACTTCTATCTAAGTCTCATTACCTGACATGGATTTAAGGCATCCATCCATCCAAATTTATAGGTTCAAGAAGCATAATAACCTAAAACAGAATAAACCCAAAGAAATCCATGCCAAGTCACATAAAATAATGAAAACTAAAAAAAAAAAAATCTTAAAGCTAAGAAAATACAAACACATAGAGGCTAAACAATACACTACTGAATAACCAAGAGATCACTGAAGAAATTAAAGAGGAAATCAAAAATTACCTAGAAACAAATGACAATGAAAACACAATGACCCAAAACCTATGGGATGCAGCAAAAGCAGTTCTAAGAGGGAAGTTTACAGCAATACAACCCTACCGCAAGAAACAAGAAACATCTCAAATAAACAATCTAACCTTACCCCTAAAGCAATTAGACAAAGAACAACAACAACAAAGAAAAACCAAAGTTAGCATAAGGAAAGAATTCATAAAGATCAGATCCGAAATAAATGAAAAAAGCAATAGCAAAGATCAATAAAACTAAAAGCTGTTTCTTTGAGAAGATAAACAAAATTGATAAAACATTAGCCAGACATCAAGAAAAAAAGGGAGGGCTTCCCTCGTGGTGCAGTGGTTGAGGGTCTGCCTGCTAATGTAGGGGACATGGGTTTGGGCCCTGGTCTGGGAGGATCCCACATGCCGCGGAGCAATTGGGCCCATGAGCCACAAATACTGAGCCTGCGCGTCTGGAGCCTGTGCTCCACAATAAGAGAGGCCACAACAGTGAGAGGCCTGCGCACCGCAATGAACAGTGGTCCCCACTTGCCACAACTGGAGAAAGCCCTCACGCAGAAATGAAGACCCAACACAGCAGAAATAAATTAATTAATTAATAAAATCCTACCCCCAATATCTTCTTAAAAAAATAAAAGGAAAAAAAGAAAAAAAGGGAGAAGACTCAAATCGATAGAATTAGAAATGAAAGTGGACAAATAAAAACTGACACTGCAGAAATACAAAGGATCATGAGAGATTACTACAAGCAACTATATGCCAATAAAATGGGCAACCTGGAAGAAGTGGACAAATTCTTAGAAAAGCACAACCTTCTGAGACTGAATCAGGAAGAAATAGAAAATATAAACAGGCCAAACACAAGCACTGAAGTTGAGACTCTGATAAACAATCTTCCAACAAACAAAAGCCCAGGACCAGATGGCTTTAGAGGAGATTTCTATCAAACATTTAGAGAAGAGCTAACACCTATCCTTCTCAAACTCTTCCAAAATATAGCAGAGGGAGGAGCACTCCCAAACTCATTCTACGAGGCCACCATCACCCTTATACCAAAACCAGACAAAGATGTCACAAAGAAAGAAAACTACAGGCCAATATCACTGATGAACATAGATGCAAAAATCCTCAACAAAATACTAGCAAACAGAATAAAGGACTTGAGGGCACAGGGAGGGGGAAGTGGTAGCTGCGACAAAGTGAGAGAGTGGCATGGACATATATATACTACCAAATGTAAAATAGATAGCTAGTGGGAAGCAGCTGCATAGCACAGGGAGATCAGCTTGGTGCTTTGTGTCCACCTAGAGGGGTAGGATAGGGAGGGTGGGAGGGAGACACAAGAAGGAAGAGATTATGGGGATATGTGTATATGTATTGCTGATTCACTTTGTTATAAAGCAGAAACTAACACACCATTGTAAAGCAATTATACTCCAATAAAGATATTAAATAAATAAATAAATAAAAGGGAGGAAAATAAATGGTACTAAATGGAAGTCAGTTTTTCACAATTAATTCCAAGTGATATAATGTTGATAGCAGTGAACTGTAAGTCATATATATATATATATATATATATATATATATAGTAATTCTGTATTCCAGAGCCACTGTGGAAACTATGCAAAGAGCCCTAAATATAAATCAAGCAAAATTCTAAAAAATGTTCAATAATCCACAGGAAAGCAAGGGAAACAGGGATGAGAAACAGAATAAACATACAGAAAACAAATAATGCAGTGTCAGACTTAAGCTCTGACAGATCAATAATTACCTGAAATATAAGCAGTCTAAATTCAGCAATAAAAAAGACAAAAATTGCCATAGAATATAAAGAAATATGACTCAACTATATGCCATTGGAAAGAAACTCACTTCTAATTTAATGACATTTGTAGGCTGAAAGTAAAAAGATGGGAAAAGATACAAGCATTAGTTTAAAAACCTGGGAATGACTGCATTAATACCAGATAAAATAGATTTCAGAGCAAAGACAAATACTAGAGAAAAGAAGGACATTACTTATAATGATAAAATAATCACTCACCAGGAAGACATAATAATCCTAAATGTATACAAATCAAATGACAGAATATGTTTGACAACAGAATATAAAGAACAGAAAACACAAAATACGTGTGAAGCAAAAAACTGATAGAACTGAAAAGGGAAATAGACAAATTCACAGTTATAGCTGGAGACTTCAACACTCCCTTCTTACTATTAGACTATAAATCAGTGATGGAAAAGACCTAAACAGCACAATCAGTCAACAGGATCCAGTTGAAATCTATAGAACACACCACACAACAACTGCAGATACACTTTTTATTCAAGGGTATATGGAACATTCCCCAAGATAAACCACATCCTGGGACATAAAACTATCCTCAACAAAATTAAAAGAATTAAAATAATAATGATTGTGTTCTCTGACCATAACGGAATCAAAGTAGAAATCAATAACAGAAAGACAACAGGAAAATCTTTATACACATGGAAATTAAATATAGACTTGTAAATAATCCATAGATCAAAAAGGAAGTCTCAAAGGAAATATAAATACATATCAATAGAATGGAATATAAATGAATGTGTGGAATGCGGGCTTCCCTGGTGGTGCAGTGGTTGAGAATCTGCCTGCCAGTGCAGGGGACACAGGTTTGAGCCCTGGTATGGGAAGATCCCACGTGCCACAGGGTAACTAGGCCCGTGAGCCACAACTACTGAGCCTGCGAGTCTGGAGCCTGTGCTCCACAACAAGAGAGGCCACAACAGTGAGAGACCCGCACATCGTGATGAGGAGTGGCCCCCACTCACTGCAACTAGAGAAAGCCCTAGTACAGAAACGAAGACCCAACACGGTCAAAAATAAATAAATAAATTTAAATAAATAAATAAATGATAGATTTGTGGAATGCAGCTAAAGCAGTGCCGAGAAGAACATTTATAGTACTAGGAACTTACATTAGAAAAAAGAAAGACCCTTTTTTTTTTTTTTTTTTTGCAGTACGTGGGCCTCTCACTGTTGTGGCCCCTCCCCCTGTGGAGCACAGGCTCCGGACGCGCAGGTTCAGTGGCCATGGCTCACGGGCCCAGCCGCTCTGCGGCATGTGGGATCTTCCCGGACCGGGGCACAAACCCACGTCCCCTGCATCGGCAGGTGGACTCTCAACCACTGTGCCACCAGAGAAGCCCAAAAAAAGAAAGAGTCTTAAATTAAGAATACAAATTCCCCATCAAGAAAAAGGAGGAAATAAACTCAAAGAAGCAGAAGGAAGAAAAGAGTAAAGACACCTGCAGAAATCAATAATGTTGAAAGTAGGATAATAGAAAAATGAATGAACAGAATGAATGAAAAAAATCCTGCGTCTTCAAAACATCAGTAAAATATCTCTAGCAACACTGACAAACATAAAAAGAGAGAAAACACAATCACCAATTTTTGGAAGTAATAAGGGAAATACCCATAGATTTTACAGCCATTAAAAAGATAATAAGAGAACACTACAAACAACTTTACACTCATAAATCTGAAAATTTAGAAGAAATGGGTTAATTCCTCAAAACCCACAAATTACCAAAATTCAATCAAGATTAAATAGGCAATCTGAATATTCTTGTTACCATTAAAGAAATTGAATCTGTAATTTAAAAGCTCTTGAAAAATAAATCAGGGGAAGCCCACATGACTTAATTTCAAAATTATATTAAATATTTTTAAAAGAATTAACATCAATTTTGCACAATCTCTTCCAGATAACAGAAGAGAAGGAAATTTCCAATTCATTATCTGAAGATAGTATTATCCTGATAACAAAACCAGAAAAAGGCTTTATGAGAGGGAGGGAAAGA
>NW_006786248.1:600915-665303 GCF_000442215.2 Lipotes vexillifer
CTGCCTACAAGCTAAAATCTCATAAATTTAGAGGCAAAAATTCTCAACAAAGTATTAGCAGTCAATGTATAAAAATATTATACACCTTGATCAGGTGGGAATTTTTTCAGCTCTAAGAGACTAGTTCAGAAAATAAAAATCAATGTCATCTACCATATCAACAAATTAAAGAAGAAAAATCATGTCATTGAATCAATTGACACAGAAACGTATTTGGCCACACCCATTCATGATAAAAATTCTCAGCAAGTTCAGAATAGAGGAAAATTGACTCAAATTTGTAAAATCCATTAAAAAAACTTACAACTAATATCATACTTAATGTTACAAGACTGAATGTTTCCCCCTAGGATCAAGAACAAGACAAGGATGTTGTCTCTCATCACTCTTAATCAACACAGTACTTGAAGTTCTAGCCACTACACTAAGGTAAGATAGGAAATAAAAGTCACACAGAAACGAAAGAAAGAAGTGAAACGTCCCTGTGTGCAGAGATGGCATGATTATCTACATAGAAAATTCCAGAAATCTACCACCACACTCCCCCAAAAGAAAAACAAATAAAAGTTCTCCTGGAACTAAGACATGATTCCACTAAGTTCTCAGGATCCAGGATAACCTATAAAAATTGTATTTCTATATATTAGTAAGGAGCACATAGTCACTGAAATTAAAAATACAATTTCATTTTTAATCTCTCAAAAAATGAAATACATAGGTGTAAATCAAATAAAACATGAACTGAACTTGTATGCAGAAAACTGTAAAATACTGATGAAAGAAACTAGAGAACTTAAATAAATGGAGACACATACCATGTTCATAAGTCCAAAGACTCAACATAGCAACGATAGCAAGTCTTATCCAATTGATTTATAGGTTTAATCCAATTTCTATCAAAAGAATAGAAATTTTTTTTTGATGTAGACAAACTTATCTAAAAATTTACATTGAAATACAAAGGCCCTAGAATAGCTATAATAATGTTTACAAAAAGAGATGAAGTGGAAGTAATCACTACACCTGATACCACTGAGATTTTCAGGGTTTGTGTGTTAATACAACATACTTAAGCTTACTAGTATGAAAGGTTTTGAGCAGGGGAGTGAACTTACTTAATTTACATGTCATCAAGGTATCTCTAGCTTCTGTGTTGCGAATAGGCTAAAATGAGTGAGCAAGAGCCTGGAATCATCCCAATAACCCAGAACAGATGATGTTGGCTGCATTGTAATGGTGATATTGGAGGTCATGGTTTCTGAATGTATTTTGAAGGTAGATTCAACAGGATTTTCTGATGAATTAAATGTGGAGTATGAGCATAAAAGAGGAGTCAAAGATTGCTCCAAGATTTTTATCTCAAGCAACGGAAGAATAAGGTCTGTGTTAGCTGAGGACAAGACTATGTTAAGTGGTGGTTTGGGAAGATGGAATAGGGTATTGGAGACTGTGAGATGTTAAGATTGAAATGCCTGGGGATGTGCAGGTTCAGGGAAGAGGTCCAGGTCAGGAGTCATGGGATGCGAGAGGACAGAAACTCTGCCTGTCTAGCCAGGTCTCCAGCAGCTGTTGCTACCAGGGGAATGGCGTGGTTGTGGGTGTGGTTACTGTTCTTTCTCCAAGTGCCTTCCACCAGTGACATAACTCAGATGAGAAACACAGTGTTTGAAAATTCACTTCTCCAGTTTTAGCTGGAGGCTACAAAATCTTTCTCCTTGATGAAATCTTTGCTGGGCCCCAATGTTTTCTAACTGGAGGGAAGCTAATGGGACCTGTAACTACATTTTGCTCCCCAAGTGAGAACTTCAGCTACTGAAAATGAAGTGTAAACTAAGATGTGCATGATCAAGATGTGCCTTGTCTCAGAAACAAAGAATATTATCGTGTGAGGGGAGAATATTCCTTCTGTGAGCATGACTTGGACTTTGCTCTGGCACGCAAGAATAAACACTGGCTTTCTGTGGCAATTATCATTTTACTCTTTCCTGAGTTGTGGGAGACACCAGATATCAGAGGGTTTCCCTTTGCCATGCAGAAGAGGAATGAGTCAGAACCAATAAAATTATTTCATGCCTTAAAATTTCCTCTTTGGTGAAGGTTAGTCAAGGTGGTATTGGGGTAGGGAACGTATTTCCAAAGGCTCCTGATGTGACTGTTACTGAACCAATCTTGAGTCCATGCGCCATTGTGCAGCAAAGCCAATCTACTGACACTGGGTTGTGGTGAATGAAAGTGCAATGGTTATTGCAGGAGCCAAGCAAAGAGTCCAAGAAGCTAGTGCTCAAATGGCCCAAACTCTTCGATGTTGTTCAGGGAAAGGTTTTTTTAAAGACAGGGCAAGGGAGAGGGTTGCAGAGTGTGTCATCAGCTCATGGACATTCTTCTGATTGGTTGGTGGTGAGGTAATCAGGAATCAACATCATCAACCTTCTGGTTCCAACCCATCTGGAGTCTACATGCTTGAGGGCAGCATGCAGCTAACTTCCTCCACCTGGTGGGGTTTCAGTATCTACAAAACAGCTCAAAGGATATGGCTCAGAATATTATCTATAGTACTTGAGGAAGAACTAAAGGTCCTTGACTTTTTTTTAATGGCTAAACTATTATTATTTTGTCTTGCTTGGGTGTTTTCCTTTGTTTCTATATTTTCTCACTTAATCTGATTAAATTTATTCCTTGGAACTCAGGGAAGGCCTAAGAGGCTAATGTTTTTCTATAAACAAGAGTCAGACACAAGACATGGGGGTGGGGGGTGTCCCAGAAAGGTCCCATAGGGGATAGAATTCAGGAAAGAGGATGAGCTGCAAATGTATAAATTGGGATTGGGGGCTACTATTGATGAAAAAAGGATTTTTTTTCTTCTCACCCCCTGTATATGAATCCACCTCCTTCATCACCAGGGAAAGGAGTCTGTATTCCAGTTGGGCTGAATGGACAAATCAGTGATGTGTCTGATTGCTAGAAAGCTCACGTGGTTGAACGTTGTGGTCTCACTAAAAGAAAAAATAAATTGTCAGGAGGAGGTGCAACCATTTAGCTTTCTCTCTCTTCATTTTTCTCTTTAACACATGTGAGAATTCCATTTTTTTCAATGTAGGGAAGCAACTGCTGGCAAGATTTTGAGTTTGGGTTTGGACTGTAAGAGTTATGGCTAGACCTTGGGCCCGTCTCTTGCACTTCAATACAGTTGACCAGTTTTATGTATTGGAGTTTGGAGGAAAAACTCAGTTAAAATGTACAAAAGTTGGATTTCTTATTTCCTGTTGTCTTTGTTCACATTTCTACTTGGGGAACTTCTGGGAGTTGGGAATGCTTGGTATGGAGGTTAAGTATGAAGTATTACTTACTTCCTCTGGTTTAATGGGATTGGAAATCTGACCACCAGGAGATCCTATATCCTCCCTTAACAGAGATGTTGGCAGTGTCTGTGTGTCAGGGAAAAGAGGGGGGTGGGTTTGGGGAACCAGACTTAACTCACTAGCTGTTGGGAAAGTTACTTCTCTCTACACTTCAGTTTCCTTATCTGTAACATGGAAGTCACAATAGTTCCCATTTTATAAAGTTGTTGTATGGATTAAATGTTCTAAGAAATGTAACCACTTAGAACAGTTTTTAGCATGAGTTTCTGTGATCATTATTTTCTGCTTGTAGGATTATAATCAAGGCTATGATGAGATAAATCAGGGAAAGTAAAACTCTGTCTAGATAAATTTTACTGTCCTTTCTAACACTGAAAATGTTTGAAATCTTGACTTTTTTTTTTTTTTATGGCTGAGATACATTCATCTACCCACATATTACAGATGTCACTTCTTATGAGTGGCAGTGCAGAAGGGATGTCAAGCAGTTTCTTAATGGTATCAGACTCCTCATGATCACAGGATGTCAGTATAAATCAGGGCCAGTCATTTGGGGATGAGGAACCTCTCTCAGATGGAGGAAGCAAAGTGCTCAGGTAATAATAACAAAAGCAGTCATGAGATGATGGGCATTAGCCAAGCAGTCATGGCTGTGACAAGAAAAATACTAGCAGGGATAAGGGGGTTTAAGCAATGCCTAAAATTGCAGGAATCTAAATAAAGTTTTGGACAAAAGAGAAAAGGGAAGAACTTCTAGATCATCTGCCTATCATTCCAGTGACTAAGAACAAGACAGGCCAGCAAACAGGGCATGAGAGAGACTGAGCAGTAACTCATGAGGTTTTAGACTGTAGTGGAGATTCCTGATGCTGAATACATCTCAGGTAATGTCTGAGGTAAGGATCTATGTGGACATCTAGCTGCAAACTGATAGATTAGAGCTCAGAAGGAAGTCTCCATCAATAAGTGGCAGAATAAAGGGTATATTCATTCAGTTGCACTCTGGCCCTGAAACTGTTCACTCATTCATCAAGGGCAGTCAGACAGACAGTAGCAATATGAACGTTAGGGAATCACGTCCTTGAAGACCAGAGTTAGAAGTAACCTCACGCCCCCACCCCCAACCTGTGGCAGTAATGTCTCTCTTCTTAATTGAGTACTATCCTTCAGGGTACTCATCCCATAGAACCACTCATTCTGACTCTGACAAGATAAAAGTAGAAAAGAACTAGAAGGTAGGAGTTGTCATAATATATTTATTTCTTTTCTTCTCATTTTGTTGGTTTTAATTTCCTTCTCTTAAGTTTCATAAGGTGGACACAGAGGTCATTGATTTGAGATCTTCTTTTTAAAATATAGTTATGTGAATTTCCTTAAATCACTACTCTAACTGCATCACACAAGATTTGATATACTGTGTTTTAATTTTTGTTCATTTCAAAATTCATTCTAATTTCACTTTTGATTTCTTCTTTGATTCATGGGTTACTTAGAAATATGTTATTTAGTTTCTTAGCACTGCTGACCCTTGAACAACATGAGTTTGGCTGTTGCACCCACTTATACATGGATTTTTTTGAATAAATACATAATGTAGTACTACACAAATCACAGTTGGGTGAATCCATGAATGTGGAATCTCGAATACAGAGGGCCAACACTTGACTGCACAGAGGTTTGGCATCCCTCACCCCTACCTTATTCAAGCATCAACAGAAGCTTGAATAAGCTTCAAGCATCAACAGAATTTGAGGATTTTTCAGAGACCTTTCTGTGAATTCCAGTTTACTTCCATTACAGTCAGAGAATGTTCTCTGTATGACTTGTTTTTAAAGTTATTGAGACTTGTTTTATGGTCTATCATGGTAAATGTTTTCTGTGCACTTGGAAATAATATGTATTATGCTGTTGTTTGCCTATTCGTTCTACAAATTATCAGAAGAAGAGTGTTGAAATTGCAAATTACAATTATGGATTTGTCTATTTAGTCTTGAAATTCTATCATATTTTGCTTCCATGTACATGGAATTTTTGTTATTAAGTATTTAAAAACCATTAAGATTAGGGTTTTTAATCTGTGTCCTCAGATTAAAGGACAGTGTCCTCAGTGAGGACACTGAGACTGTGTCCTCAGTGAACTGACCACTTTATCATTATAAAATGATCTTTTTTGTTCCTGGTGATATTTTTTGCACTGGAATGTACTTTGTCTGATATTAAAATACCTATTCATGATATTATCACCATGAGCAGGTATTTGTCATCTTTTCACTTTTAATCTCTTTATGTCTTTGTATTTAAAATGAATTTCTTATAGGTAGCATATAGTTATTTCTTGTTTTTTTATACAATCTGAAAATCTTTTAATTGAGGTGTTTAAACCATTTACATTTACTGTGGTCATTGGTGAGGTTGGGTTTAAGTGTACTATTTGGTATGTGTTTTCCACTTGTTCTATCTTTTCTTTGTTCCCTTTTTCTGACTTTTCTATCTTCCTTTTGATTGAGTTAAATTGAAGGTTGTGTGTGTGTGTGTGTGTGTGATTTCATCTCAACACTTTTTTGGCTTTTTAACTGTAACTTTTAAAAACTACTTGCTTTAGGATGTATAGTATGTATCTTTGACTTATCAGTTCACTGTCATGTAATATTGTACAACTTCAAATGTGGCATAAGAATCTTACTCTTCCATTGGCCCAGCCTTTGTGCTATTGTTGTCATATATTATGTACGTCCATAATATGTTACTTTTGCTACATAGTCAATTTTCTTTTAAAGAGATTAAAACTAAGGGGAAAAAGTCCTTAAATTTATCATTTTTGGTGTTCTCCCTTCTTTTGAATATATCCACATTTCTGTCTGGTATCCTCTTCCTTCTGCTCTGCAGTGTTTTTTGTTTTTTTTTTTGTAGTATAGATCTGCTAATGATGAGTTGTTTCAGCTTCTATTTGTCAGAAATGGCTGTTGTCACCTCTGTTCCTTTTGAGTGGTTCTTTCAGATAGCTTCCTCACATGCATGTGCTGATCAGTACTCAGCTGGAAACTTGAGAAGGAATTGCTTCAGATCTTTAGAGCTCTCTCTGCACTCTCTTCCTCTGTTCTGAGAACTCTGGCTGCCTTGGTCTTCTCATACTCCCAATTCTATCTTTTTGTAAAATTTAGGTAATTTATTTAAATTTTTTAAAAAGTTCATCCATCATTCTTATCCCCACCTCCTGCCTCTGGCAACCACCAATCAGTTCTCAGTATCTGTGAATTCATTATTTTTTAGATTCCACAGATAAGAGACATCATAAGGTATTTGTCTTTCTCTGTCTGTCTTACTTCACTTGGCATAATGTCCTCTAGGTCCATCCATATTGTTGCAAATGGCAAAATGTCCTTTCTCACTGCAGTTGCTATTATTGCCAGTCAGTGCATTGTGATGCACAAGGGCTAGTGTGAAATGGAAATTTCTCTTTTAGGAACCAGGAAATAAGTTACAAATAAAACAATGTTGATCCAGTGAAAGGAGATGGTATCTCTCTGGGTATCAGTGTTGACTGAATGCAGAGAACTTGGATATTTATTCAGGAGTCTTTGGAACTCTAAACAAACAAAAAAAATCACTGAACATCATCAGGGTTCTCAAATTCTATCCAGAATTGAAACCATAATGTAAACACCTTGAATTTTCCTGGGTTTGCTTACTGATATTCTACAGTGTCTAAAAGAGTGTCTGGACTCCGTCTGCAAGAGCACTGGAATCAAAACTAACTGCTAAACAATCATTGACAGAAGACACTGGAACTCACGAAAAAAGATACCCCACATCCACAGACAAAAAGAAGCCACAATGAGACAGTAGGAAGGGCACAATCGCAATAAAATTAAATACCATAACTGCTGGGGGGGTGACTCACAAGCTGGAAAACACTTATACCACAGAAGTCCACAAACTGGAGTGAAGGTTCTGAGCTCAATGTCAGGCTTCCCAATCTGGGGGTCTGGCAACAGGAGGCAGAATTCCTAGAGAATCAGACTTTGAAGGCTAGAGGGATTTGATTGCAGGACTTTGACAGGACTGGGGGAAAAAGAAACTCCACCCTTGGAGGGCACACACAAAGTAGTGGGGACCCTGGGGAAGGAGCAGAGACCCCATAGGAGACTGAACCAGACATATCGGCTAGCATTGGAGGGTCTCCTGCAGAGGCGGGTTATGGCTGTGTGTCACTGTGAGGTCAAGGACACTGTCAGAAGAAATTCTGGGAAGTATTCCTAGGGGTGAGCCCTCCCAGAGTCTGCCATTAGCCCCACCAAAGAGCCCGTGTAGGCTACCTCAGGCCAAACAACCTTAGGTCACCTCAGGCCAAACAACCAACAGGGAGGGAACACAGCTCCACCCATGAGCAGACAAGTGGATTAAAGTTTTACTGAGCTCTGACCACCAGAGCAACAGCCAGTTCTACCCACGACCAGTCCCTCTCATCAGCAAAATTTCTAGCCTCTTAGATAGCTTCATCTACAAGAGGGCAAACAGCAGAAGCAAGAAGCACAAAGAACTACAATCCTGCAGCCTGTGAAACAAAAACCACATTCACAGAAAGACAGATAAGGTGAAAAGGAAGAGGGCTATGTACCAGATAAAGGAACAAGATAAAACCCTAGAAAGACAACCAAATGACGTGGAGATAGGCAACCTTCCAGAAAAAGAATTCAGAATAATGATAGTGAAGATGATCCAGAACCTCAGGGAAAAAAAAATGAGGCAATGATCAAGAAAATGCAAGAAATGTTTAACAAAGACCTGGAAGAATTAAAGAACAATCAAACAGAGATGAACAATACAATAACTGAAATGAAAACTATACTAGAACAAATCAATAGCAGAATAACTGAGGCAGAAGAACGGATAAATGACTTGGAAGACAGAATTGTGGAATTCACTCCTACAGCACAGAATAAACAAAAAACAATGAAAAGAAATGAAGACAGCCTAAGAGACCACTGGGACAATATTAAATGCAACAACATTCGCATTATAGGGGTCCCAGAAGGAGAAGAGAAAGAGAAAGGACCTGAGAAAATATTTGAAGAGATTGTAGTGAAAACTTCCCTAACATGGGAAAGGAAATAGCCACCCAAGTCCAGCAAGTGCAGAGTGTCCCATACAGGATAAACCCAAGGAGAAACAGGCCGAGAGACATAGTAATCAAATTGGCAAAATTTAAAGACAAAGAAAAATTATTGAAACAGCAAGGGAAAAACGACAAATAACATACAAGGGAACTCCCAGAAGGTTAACAGCTGATTTCTCAGCAGAAACTCCACAAGCCAGAAGGGAGCAGCATGACATATATAAAGTCATGAAAGGGAAGAACCTACAACCATGATTACTCTACCTGGCAAGGATTTCATTCAGATTTGATGGAGAACTCAAAAGCTTTACAGACAAACAAAAGCTAAGTGAATTCAACACCACCAAACCAGCTCTACAACAAATGCTAAAGGAACTTCTCTAAGTAAGAAACACAAGAGAAGACAAGGACCTACAAAAACAAACAGAAAACAATTAAGACAATGGTCATAGGAACATACATATTGATAATTACCTTAAACGTGAATGGATTAAATCCTCCAAACAAGACAAAGGCTCTCTGAATGGATACAGAAATAAGACCCATCTATATGCTGTCTACAAGAGACCCAGGGACTAGGGACACATACAGAGTGAAAGTGAGGGGATGGAAGAAGATATTCCATGCAAATGAAAATCAAAAGGAAGCTGGAGTAGTAATACTCATATCAGATAAAATGGACTTTAAAATAAAGAATGTTATGAGACATAAGGAAGGAAACTACAAATGATGAAGGGATCAATACAAGAAGAAGATAAAACAATTATAAATATATATGCTTCCAACATAGGAACACCTCAATACATAAGGCAACTGTTAACAGCTATGAAAGAGGAAATTGACAGTAACAAAATAATAGTGGGGGACTTTAACACCTCACTTACACCAATGGACAGATCATCCAGAGAGAAAATTACGAAGGAAACAGGTTTAAATGACACAATAGACTAGATAGATTTAATTGATATTTATAGGACATTCCAACCAAAAACAACAAATTACACTTTCTTCTCAAGTGTGCATGGAACATTCTCAAGGATAGATCACATTTTGGGTCACAAATCAAGCCTAAGTAAATTTAAGAAATTGAAATTATATCAAGCATCTTTTCTGACCAAAATGCTATGAGATTTAGATATGAATTACAGGGAAAACATGTAAAAAACACAGACATATGGAGGCTAAACAATACATTGCTAACTAACCAAGAGATCATTGAAGAAATCAAAGAGGAAATCAAAAAATACCTAGAGACAAATTACAATGAAAACATGATGACCCAAAACCTATGGGATGCAGCAAAAGCAGTTCTAAGAGGTAAGTTTATAGCTACAAAAGCCTACCTCAAGAAACAAGAAAAATCTCAAATAAACAATCTAACCTTACACCTAAAGGAACTAGAGAAAGAAGAACAAGCAAAACCCAAATTTAGCTGAAGGAAAGAAATCAAAAAGATCACAGCAGAAATAAATGAAATAGAAACAAAGAAAACAATAACAAAGATCAATAAAACTGAAAGCTGATTCTTTGAGAAGAGAAACAAAATTGATAAACCATTAGCCAGACACATCAAGAAAAAGAGGGAGAGGACTCAAATTTAACCACTGCACCACAGGGAAGCCCTGAAATGGGTTTTGAAGAGCTAAAATCAAGGTGTCAGCAAAGCTGCATTCCTTCTAGAGACTCTAGGAGATCATCTGTTCCCTTGTCTTTTCCAGCTTCTAGAGGCTGCCCCCAGTTCCTGTCTCCTGGCTCCTTTCTCTATGCTCAAAGCCAAAAGCCTGCCATTGCTTTGACCCTTCTTCTGTCATCACATCTTTCACTGACCAACTGGGAAGGGTCTTCTGCTTTTAAGGACCTTGTGACTACATTGGGCCTTCCTCCTGGATAATCCAGGATAATCTCTCCATCTCAAGGTCCTTTATTTAATCACATCTGCCAAGTCTCTTTTGCTATGTAAGGTAACATGTACAGGTGTCAGGGATTAGGACATGGACATCTTTGGGTGGGTATTACTCTGTCTCCCACAGAAGGGGTTTTGAAACCTTGTTTCAAATGGATGAATTATTATTAACCAGTAAGTTCTTTTACTCTCCTAGATTCTGGGGGTGCTCTTTGACTTGTGCTTCCTATCCATCCAAGTAAGATTTTCTTTTAATGGGTTTCTCGTGCTCCTGCAGCACTTTTTTTATATTAAGTGTGTTAGTCTCCTCAGGCTGCCATAACAAAATACCACACACTGTGGGGCTCAAAAAACAGAAATTTCTTTTCTCACAGTTCTGAAGGCAGGAAGTCCAAGATCGAGGTGTCTGCAGGGGTAGTTTCTCCTGAGGCCTCTGTCCCTGTCTTGCAAATGTCCTCTTTCTTGCTGCCTCTTCACATGGTCTTCCCTCTGTGCACATGCATCCCTAATGGCTCTCTGTGTCCAGCTCTCCTCAGTCACATTGGATTAGAGACACCCTAATGCCCTCATTTTAAATTAATCACCACTGTAAAGGCCCTATCTCTAAATACAGTCACATTCTGAGGTACTGGGGGTTAGGGCTTCAACATATGGATTTGGGGGGACACAGTTCAGCCCACAACATTAACATTCTCAAGGTATGAAAGACAAAGAACTTTTCACTAAAGGCGCACATTTTATGTTTATGGACACCTTCTGACCTGACTCCTGAGTGAATAAAGGCAGACAACCTACTCTATGCCAGGGAAAACCCTCTTCCCTACTTCTCCTCCTGGACCTTCTCTGTCTCTGAAGAAGCAAGGACACCTCCCCCAAGGAGGACCCTCTACCCTGAAAGTCACACAGGTTCAGAGGTCCCTGTAGTCCACCACACCAGCTCTTTATCTTTCCTTCCTACCCAAGCTCTTGCCCTCACTTGGGGGTGCAGAGATTTTGGGGAAGAATGGAGGAAAAATGCCTTCCATCCCATTTGATCCCTGGGCAGAAGATATTTTCACCTCTTTCCCAGTAAACTCAAATGACTTTACCTCTTTCTTCATCCTTTGTCCCATTTCTAGGTCTGTTTTCGGTCCTACCCTTCTTTTTGACTCTTTGTCCAATATATAGAGAAGAGGCTGAAATTAGAGAAATTATATGTAGTGTTAACTTTGCCTGGAGATTATGTTTGGGAAAAAGAGGTCCTTTTATATTTCCAGTATCAGAAAATTATGCGACCTTTGGAGGAAGCTTTAACTTCCTCTAAAAGTGGTAAATGTTTACATAATTTGAGTTTTAGTGAGTGGATCAATTTGTTTCATATGGCAAACATTTTACATTCATTGCAGGTCTCACTAACCAATATAATATTTATATTTACATAAAATAGAACTATCTTTGGTCTCTTTGAATGCTATTTTATTCTTCAGAGACATTGGAAACCATTCATTGTCTGAGGCAGTAATTTATTTTAATTACTCTAATAATGACATAAATTGTCAACTTACTCATGGAATGCAAATTTACTCCCAAAGGACAGTGAGAATATGGCAAATCATATATTGATCTGGCCAGAGACCCACCCAGCTCTGCGTCTATGCTAGGGCATAAGCAGCTAGTCTGTGACAGAGTTTTGGTCAGAGTTCTCACCAATCACTATCTCTGTAAGTGTTCTCAAGAAGTAATACACAAAAATCAAGTCTGGAGTGATCTTTATTATTAAGGTTATATTTAAAATATGTCCTAAGACAATTTTGTCTAAGCACTGAAATAACTGTTCTGTATGTTTCAGCTGAAAAGGAAGGGAATAGAATTTGCTTTATAAAACAGATCATTGATTAATGATGCTAGGCCCCAATACTAGTACTTACTGTAATTCTGAAATCCTCAAATCTCTGAAAATCCAAAGCTGCGTTACATTTGGCACCAAAGCTCATGAGCTAGCAAAACCTGATCTGATCTAATGGAAAGTTATTTGCAGAGTTTATTTATACTACTTTTGGATATTTCTATATATTACTGCAGAAATATTAATGTGTTTGATTGCATGGTGGTCTTAGATGCTGCTGGTTGCTATATACATGGTAATAGTACATTTTAGTTTTAAAATTTTTAAATTACCAAACATAACTGGCTGGAAGAGTTTTGATTAAGGTACTGTGGGCTAGATTTGGCAATAATACTTTATAATAAAATATTTAGTTATCTGCAAGTTTACATTTGACAACTAACTACATGCTACCAAACAATCTACTCCACATAATGAACAAATCCATAAAAAAGCAAAAGTAATTGTGCACTATTTCTAAGAATGAGCACTGCCTAACTACATTTTTTCATTTTCAAACAATTGGGTAGAAACAGCTTTAAAATGTAGCAGGGAAAATTGTCTTTGTTCAGTTAAAGGAAATGCATATATTCATTTAATATGTGTTGAGTATATTCTCTCCTGCAAGGCCCTGTGTTAGGTATTGTTGGAAAAGAAAGCTATTGGCTACATAGACACTAGAAAAAAATTATTACACTCCTGAAAAAGTTTACATAAATCTTAGAACTGTAACTCTTCCACATATTTCTGGATCAATTGAGTTTTACCTTGCCTCAGTTTCCCCTTATCATTAAACATGTAGATAAAGCTCATTAAACTCTTAATACCTTTACTACTGTTATTACTGTTACTGTTAAGCTTGTCTTTTATTCTATTCCCTGAAGCTTTTGTTATAGTTATGTAAAAACTTCAAAAACTTCTTTAGAAGTTTAAATTAAGAATTTGTCTTGAGCTTGAAACTTATTGCCTCAATGTTTATCTGAATTTCTTTGATGTAACATCAGACTGAATTTGTAAAGAGAAGCAGTAGGCTTTACAAACATTGCTTCTTGTAAGATCAAAAGTTCAATGAAAATAGAGTTTTCTCAAGGGATTTTTTTTCCAGGCTACGTTAGAAAACCATGTGAAATCCAAAGGAGGAGAAACGTGATGTTTAAGCCACTTAGAAACTATAAGGAGAATGGATTCATCTCGAAACCTAAGTCAAATTTCTAGAAAGAAAAGTCCAATTATTAACCTTTAAAAAAAAAGTGGATATGTGTGCTAATCAAGAATATTTGTTTTATTTACCTTTTTAATTAAAAATAAGGGCTTCCTTGGTGGTGCAGTGGTTGAGAGTCTGCCTGCTGATGCAGGGGACACGGGTTCGTGTCCCAGTCCAGGAGGATACCTCATGCCGCGGAGCAGCTAGGCCCATGAGCGATGGCCGCTGAACCTGCGCGTCCGGAGCCTGTGCTCCGCAACTGAAGAGGTCACAACAGTGAGAGGCCCTCGTACCGCAAAAAAAAAAAAAAAAAAAAAAAAAATGTTTGCCACTTCAAAAGCTGTATAATGCCTATATGAAGTTAAAAAATAGAGATCACAAAACTAAGAAAGTAACAATGTTGTATTCTGCCACCCAAAAGTGACACTGTCTACCCCCAGTGAATGCCTCCAAATCTTTTCTTTTCACTTCTTTTACAAGAGGTCATACTGTAAATGATATTTTTAAGCTTACAATGTACAATTTGTTATGTCAAAATTTTCATCCAATGCAGTATCAAATTTCCTCAACTGTCTGAAAAATATCCTCTACTGTTGGTTTGTCCAAATCACAATCCAAATATATCACTATGGGTTGAATTTGGCGGCGATGACTTTTACATCTCTTTTACTTGGTACAGCATACCTCCTGCCCCCTTTCTTTATTCATGACACCAAGTTATAGAAAAAAAATTTACAAGCTAGTTACCCTGAGAAAAATATTCAACCTTCTGGATTTGTCTGGTTATTTCTCCATAGTCTCTCAGTTTAATCATATAACTCCTGTAGTTTCTACACATTGGCAGTTAGATCTGAAAGCATGATAAATTCATGCAAAACATAATTTGTTAGCAGTCATTCTCTGTGATGTTGTGTACTTCTTATTGCATCACATCAAGTGGCAGAAGATCTGGTTGACCAGTGGTGATGGGAAATTGACACCTGAATTAGGGTGATAACAATATGAACTTTCATGTACAGTCAGGTTCCCCCCCTCCTTTTCTTGAAACTGTCAACAATTTATGTAAGACTGTGTTAGCACTATGCAAATACCCAGTTCCCGTATGGTTCCATAATGATGATTTTTTGAATTCTATGATTTCTTTCTTTCCTATCATTATTAATTGTTTTCTCATATAGCACAGAGCTTTCTTCATCACATAGGATTATTTGTTCAACTCAACTAAAGTTACTACTAAAAAAGCAAAGCAAGACACCAATTTTCAAAGCAATAGCATGAGTTTTAATTATTTTATCTGGCGTTCTCTTTTCTGAGTTCCATGAACCCGCGTATCCCATTGATTAAATGTATTCCCATCAACTCCAGCAGAATACCTGGGTCCTTTTGATGTGACCTAATCAGTCTTTTAATGCTATTTTGCCTTATGGCACAAGAGCCCAAGTTCACTTTGAACTTTCCTGTGTTCCTTGTACCGCCATTTCTCCAAGGACCCAGTGATTTACTCATCAATAACTGAAGGAGGTTAAAGTTAGACTCTCCAGAGATTTGGTTAGATGGCAATTTTCATGCGAAATCAATAGAAAGTTAAAAGCCATTTCTGTCAACTTCTATTGATTAGAGACCTCAAGTTTAAATGACTAAACTGCTGTTAGAATAAAGAGTACATTATTCTGAGTAATTTATTCATATTTGTATATGGAAAATTCAGGGCAAAAATCATTCAAATAATTTTTTTTTCAGAATTACAAAAATTTGCTTAAGTAAATTTTAGACATGCGGCCAGATCTGATTTAAGCTCAGATCCAGACTTCCTTTCACTGAGAAACTGAATCTAGACTCCCACAACTACATGTTTGGGCCCATCTGTTACTAACAACATTCCTATATTATTTCAATTGATTTAATGGGAGTCAACTGGGTGATGGTACAGCCAGCTGCACATGGGACATACAAGAAGAAGGGTATTCTCTGCAAGAAGGAATTGGCCATCAGGAGGAATTAGATGAATAGTTCCTTCTGTTCCACAAGCTCCCAAATCCTGGCAGCAGATCTAATGCAAATTTGGGACATACTTATACTAAAAAATGTGTTGTTTATCTGAAATTCAAATTTAACTAGGCACCCTGTATTTGATCTGACAACTGTATCCTCAAAGGCAGTCCTTCTATGGCTGGTGGGGTAGTTAGGTTTTCCACAGCTGCTCCTTATCTAGCTGAACATGAGTGGCCTCCTTGCTGGAACCTCTGTCTTAGGTTTCCATCACTCACCTGCTATGACCCCTCTAAGATCTCAGGTTGAGTTGGGGTCTTACAATATTGATCTCTATACCCTACTTTTCCTTCCTACTTTGAGCTGGTCATCAAGTTTCAGACCTATGTCCCCAAATGCCTGACCCAAACACGACCAAACCTTACTCATTCTTGTGTTCAGATAATCTGTTTTTTCATGACCTTCAGTTCTGCCCAGACTTCTGATTCTAACCTTTCACACTCTGATGCACACTTCTAATGACCAAACCTACAATTTGGTATCTTAGATGAGTTGTACGCATGACAGGAATTCTACCGTCCAATCAGGAGTGTTTTACTTTATGCTACATTGATTCCAGGAAAGGTAACAGACTGCCTTGCATGTGCTGATTCTTCCCTGTTACAAGTGACTCTCGTTGTTGACCTTGTTGTAAGGCAGCAGTCCCCACCCTTTGTGGCATCAGGGACCAGTTTCATGGAAGACAATTTTTCCATGGATGGGGGAGGGGGTGGGGGGATGGTTCAGGCTATAATGGGAGTGACGGGGAGCCACGGAGCGCGGCAGATGAAGCTTCGCTCTCTCGCCTGACACTCACTTCCTGCTGTGCGGCCTGGTCCCTAACAGCCACAGACTCGTACCAGTCCATGGCCTGGGGGTTGGGGACCCCTGTGTAAGGGTTTTTAAAGATGCAGTGGATTAAATTATCTGTGTTCAAAGCTAAATGGACTACATGGGTATTGCCATTTGTCTTATTAGCATTTTGACTGAACTATATCGACCCTGAATACATATTATAGTTACTCAGAGAGGTTACTTGGGTATGTTTTGTTTTTCTTTTCCTTTTTAATATCATTGCCTTGTCCCCCCCTCCAAAAAATCTGATTCATTTGGTCTCGAGTTTGACCCAAACAATTATATGTTTTAAAGTTTCCCTGATTATTCTAATATGTGTCACAATTAAGAAATAACAACTTAAAATGAAACTCAAATGCAGTCAGAGTATCACAGCTAATACTTGCTATATATTTACTTCTGGCCCACTGACAGTGGATGAAATGAATTCTGTGAGAGTGAGTTCTTGGTAGGTTTTTGGATAATAGCACTCTAAGAAAAAGGAAGGGATTCTAGGTGGATAAAAGAGCAAGCAAAGGACCATAATCAAGAAATGTAAAGAATGTTCTGGAAATGACGGGTAGATTGGTATGGCAGGAGGTACCCTTAGAAAGACAGACATATGCATTTGATCATGAGATCCTTACATTGGCTTACCAAACTTCTTCAGAGACTTGATGGAATAAATAATGAAGGCTAAATACCATGGAATGTACATGGAATACACATTGTTCATTATGCTGAAAAATGCAAAAATGCAAATGCAGGTTCTCCATCAAATAAAATCAAGAATGATAAAATAGAAGACCAGGATTTGGATATTGATAAGCATTCAAGAGCCAGTATCAGGGCTTCCCTGGTGGTGCAGTGGTTGAGAGTCCGCCTGCCGATGCAGGGGACACGGGTTCGTGCCCCGGTCCGGGAAGATCCCACATGCCGCGGAGCGGCTAGGCCCATGAGAGATGGCCGCTGAACATGCTCTTCCGGAGCCTGTGCTCCGCAACGGGAGAGGCCACAACAGTGAGAGGCCCGCGTACCGCAAAAAAAAAAAAAAAAAAAAAAAAGAACCAGTTCCAAAGGATATGAACGAATCATTGAAGGATGAGAAGGAACACTCGCCTGCATGCAAGATGGGTTCCAACTGGATATTATGCTCAAATTGGATGGCACTGCCAGTTCCAGCTTCCTGATGATGCAACTTTACAATGGAAATGCTCTCATGCTATTGTGCTTGGTTGTTTGTACAGACACGATATGCCTTCTCAAGCTCGTCTATGCCCCCTAAATTATTGTCTCCACAGTTCACTCCAGCCCTCCCTACCTCTTCCTGCAGAATAATTCAGAACATTTCTCTCTGAATATTTGAAAGAAACCTAAGAACATAGTGATAGATCTTATTGTAATCATTTTTTGTGTGTATAATAAAGAGAGGAAAATTAATCCTTCTGGGAATGCCTTCCCAGAGAGAAATGACTTAAGGTGACTGTAGATATCTCCTCTCTGTATCATCACGATCATCATCATCCTTAAAAGACTTTTACAAACAAGGGAAAAACTGATAGTTGTTGCCTTCTGGAAGGCTTTAATGAAGAGGAGTATGCCTTCTTCCTATACACATGCAGATTTGATGCCCCATGAAACCACTCCTCATTTTTTCTGTCATGTGACAATGATTCTGGATGAAGAGTGGGTCCACAGTGCTCTCTAGGGATGGGCATGTGGAGGCAGATGGGGACGGTGAGTGTATCTAAATTGCTGAATTCATAGAGAGCACAGAGCTGGCAAATGGTAGAAATGTAACCACTCAGCTTGCCTCCTTCCTTCTGGGCTCACTTCCAGAATTGGTGCTGCCACTTCTCACACCAGCTCCTGCCTTAGTCATCCTAGTACAGTGCAGACCCATATTCATTTAGGCACCAAAGCAAATATTTTGGCTTTAGCAACACCTTGAAAAGTGAATTTAATTCCACCTTATCCTGGAAAGGTAAGTGGAGGCTTTTCTCATTACATATTTTCTCCCTGTTATATTTCTGAGAATATATAATCCTTCTTCCAGCACTATTCAATCCCTGGTCACCCACCCCAACCATAAGGGCATCCACAGGCAGAATGGATCTGTCTCATTTATGACTATAGCCCCGATGCCAACATCATGTCTTCCCTAAAACAAGTGTTCTATAAAAGTTTGCCAACAAATATTGATGAATAAATGAATGAAACTGAAAAGGAAAACTGACTTTACAAGAAAAGAAATGGAATTAATTATCCAGTGTAAAAGCTCATCAAAATAATGGTTCAAATGTGAATTCTCCTGAATGGAAAATATGCTGGCTAATAAACCATTTGTTTTGCACAAAAGCATAGGAGAGATACTTTGTTCCAAGGGATTTAGAATTTATCCATTTCGTAGATGTAAATGTTGTTAAAGCATGTAGCATGAAAAGAGAAAAATAAAGTCAACATCTTAGATGAATGTATTTGTTTCTCAAAATAAATAAATAAATCCATCTAGCTAAAGGTAGGCACTTTTCACATAATCTGTGACTATAAAAAGTTAAGCTGATAATAAAATTAATATATAGCTGGGATTTTTCAAATTTCCATTTTGTTGAATAAACATGTGACACATTTTACCATAAAATAAAAATTATTCATGAAATGTAGAGGTAGAATCGGTATGAGTTGAAACTAGACTTTATTCTCTTGCATTATACATGAGCAATTTGCCAAATTGCCAACTAACTGTCCAGAGATCCATTTTTTAATACATGGATGAGTTAATGTAGCTGTGCAGATGATGGTAAAAGGAGTTCACCTTGCGTTAGCCTTGACTCATCACAATAAATTTAAAATGATACCAGAAATAGTTGTCCTCTTTTTGTAAGTGACCTACATGCCATGATTTAAACATTTCCATGTCCAAATGCTTTATTGGAGGGCATTCTGTTTGCCTAAAAAAATCTGTCTCTCAGGGGAAGAAGGCCCAATAAGGACCGAGAGGCAAAGTTGGAGCCTGGTGACATCACAAGGAAACAGCTACCTGAGAGGAGTGATCTTGGACTTTTCCCTAAACTGAGAGACCCATTAACAATGAGGTCAAATGATGAGGTAATTGATATTAATGGGAATATTCTTTAAGTTCATTTTCAACCAAAAAATCTCCTTCTTAAGTCTTTATACTAGAGGGATTGCCTCCTGCCTTTTCCATGCTTTCCTATATATTGAAATATATTTTATATCTACCTCAATCATTCATTCAACAATGTTGAATCATAAACAAATAAACAAATGAACGATGTGAGCTTTAAAGAGAGACATCACTGCGTAAGATTTTATGAAAATATGTGCAAATCTGGACAAGTGCCCTAACTTCCTAGAGCCCAGGTTTCTGTGTTTATGATGTGGGGATATCAATTCCTACATCACTAGGTTGTGGTAAGGAACAAGTGATGATACATGCAAGTTTCTGTTGCAGGGCTGGAAGCCTGTGATGTATAAAGAATGTGCTATGTAATGCAGACACACCAGGGAGTAAGCACCCTCCCGCCCCTCAAAGAACTCAGAGAAGTTGTATATGTGGGGAAGTTGTATATGAAATTATTTATAGCATTACCCGTATGTCCAAAAACCTAGATATGTGGAGAACTATGAGATACAGTGGAGGAACTTTCCATCTCAGCTCTATTAATGTCATTTTCAAATTCTCGTTTTGTTTTTATTTGAAAGTTCCTCTGTAGGAAAGTGTTTGTGATTTCCTTGGAAATTCAATTCCCCTGATTCCTTTTTCCTTATGAAGATGATGCTTACATCTTTCAGTACTGAAGTTTTTGTTAAGCACACTGTAGAAAATCCTCTCAAGGGACTTACACAATAATCAACAGCACAGAGTGTATAGTGAACAATTCACCTAAAAATTTTAAATTTAAGGATCCTTACCAAAGGAATGTCAGACACTAAGTCCTACAGAAATAAATATCTGATCCTGAAATTTCCCATTTTAAGCTATATTCTTAAGGGTTTAGTACATGCATTGACAAGTTATTATGATACTACAATATATGAGTGATGTATTAGTCAAGATGGGAGGTCACACTGCAGTAGCAAACAATTCAAAATCCAGATGGCTTACAACAAATTTTTTACCATTCACAAGAGGTCTCTTCTCATTTCACTGATGTCACTTGTGTACTCACACCAACAGAGGTTTGATTGCTACCTCAACCTAGACTTCTAGGTATGCCGTGGTTGGGGGAGAGAGTGTGGAAAATCAGTCACCAGTTCTTAACTACATCCACTGGGAAGGGATGCATCTCTTCATATCACATTTCATTGATCAAAACAAGCCACAGGGTCACCCTTAACATCAAGGGAGGGTGGTGCCTGGGGAGAGGGGAGAAGCAGGGTGAATGGCACCCACGGATGGCTACTGCAGTCAACCTTTTAATTTACTCTCTTTTCCGCATACAACTTGTTGACACTCATCCCCTGTTCACAAAAGTGCCCAAAATTTCCCTTCAGTGCATCATCAGGCTCTCAAGAGTGCATAGTCATATCTTCAGTGGGTGAATGAATAGAGCTGCTTTTGATCCAGAGACAAACAAACTAAAAAACTCAGTTTTCTGTCCCCTGGAGCCCCCATACAGAGGTTGAACAAGGATAAGATCTCTGCAGCAAACACCCCCATTTGGAGAGGGCAACAATTGGTAGATATAGTCACTGGTCCAGAGCAACTCTGAGACCCCACCAGGTGGACAACGTGGGTGTCCTGAAACATGAAGGGAGAGTATATCTTGATTCCTCTCTTTAAGAAGAATTCTCCAGTCCACTTTTCAAAAAAGACTCTTTGTGTTTCCACATTTCCTGCCTTCAGATTAAACAGCCTTCTCTTCCATTTTCTTCCTCAACCACATGTAAAGAAAGTGCTGGGGATGGGCTCCCTCAGGAGGTGGGCAGTGGAGAGAGGTGCTGTGAAGATTTCTACTGTCACATCCTGCCTAGAGTTAGGTACCCAAGGGTCATCTTACACCTAGAACAAACTCAGCTTTTTGGTTCCCTCATCAAAAATTTAACCAGTTTCTTACCAGTTTGACCCAGTGAGTATTATCGGCCAGTAGCCATGCCCACATTGTTTTTGAGATGGTCTCCAGAACTGTTGTACTTTTTTGATTTCTTTCCTCCAAGGAGAGTCTCATTTAACTTAGGGGTAGGGACCTGGACCTTACGAAGCTTAAGTGGGGAGGGCCACCATGGCCATGCTTCACCCTCTACCCCAATTTTAATCCAATTGAAAAACACAGTAGGACTCTTCCAAAATATAGCAGAGGGAGTAACACTCCCAAACTCATTCTACAAGGCCACCATCACCTTGATACCAAAATCAGACAAGGATGCCACAAAGAAAGAAAACTACAGGCCAATATCACTGATGAACATAGTTGCAAAAATCCTCAACAAAATACTAGCAAACAGAATCCAACAGCACATTAAAAGAATCATAAACTATGATCAAGTGGGGTTTATTCCAGGAATGCAAGGATTCTTCAATATGCTCAAATCAATCAACGTGATACCATATTAAAAAACTGAAGGAGAAAAACCATATGATCATCTCAATAGATGCAGAGAAAGCTTTTGACAAAATTCAACACCGATTTATGATAAAAACCCTGCAGAAAGTAGGCATAGAGGGAACTTTCCTCAATATAATAAAGGCCATATATGACAAGCCCACAGCCACAACATCATCCTCAATGGCGAAAAACTGAAAGCATTTCCACTAAGGTCAGGAACAAGACAAGGTTGCCCACTCTCACCACTCTTATTCAACATAGTTTTGGAAGTTTTAGCCACAGCAATCAGAGAAGAAAAGGAAATAAAAGGAATCCAAATCGGAAAAGAAGAAGTAAAGCTGTCACTGTTTGCAGATGACATGATACTATACATAGAGAATCCTAAAGATGCTACCAGAAAACTACTAGAGCTAATCAATGAATTTGGTAAAGTAGCAGGATACAAAATTAATGCACAGAAATCTCTGGCATTCCTATATACTAATGATGAAAAATCTGAAAGTGAAATCAAGAAAACACTCCCATTTACCATTGCAACAAAAAGAATAAAATATCTAGGAATAAACCTACCTAAGGAGACAAAAGACCTGTATGCAGAAAATTATAAGACACTGATGAAAGAAATTAAAGATGATACAAACAGATGGAGAGATATACCATGTTCTTGGATTGGAAGAATCAACATTGTGAAAATGACTCTACTTCCCAAAGCAATCTATAGATTCAATGCAATCCCTATCAAACTACCACTGGCATTTTTCACAGAACTAGAACAAAAAATTTCACAATTTGTATGGAAACACAAAAGACCCCGAATAGCCAAAGCAATCTTGAGAACAAAAAATGGAGCTGGAGGAATCAGGCTGCCTGACTTCAGACTATACTACAAAGCTACAGTAATCAAGACAAAGGAATCCAAATCAGAAAAGAAGAAGTAAAGCTGTCACTGTTTGCAGATGACATGATGCTATACATAGAGAATCCTAAAGATGTTACCAGAAAACTACTAGAGCTAATCAATGAATTCAGTAAAGTAGCAGGATACAAAAGTTATGCACTGAAATCTCTGGCATTCCTATACACTAATGATGAAAAATCTGAAAGTGAAATCAGGAAAACACTCCCATTTACCATTGCAACAAAAAGAATAAAATATCTAGGAATAAACCTACCTAAGGGGACAAAAGACCTGTATGCAGAACACTATAAGACACTGATGAAAGAAATTAAAGATGACACAAATAGATGGAGAGATATACCCTGATCTTGGATTGGAAGAATCAACATTGTGAAAATGACTCTACTACCCAAAGCAATCTACACATTCAATGCAATCCCTATCAAACTACCACTGGCATTTTTCTCAGAACTAGAGCAAAAAATTTCACAAATTGTATGGAAACACAAAAGACCCCGAATAGCCAAAGCAACCTTGAGAACAAAAAATGGAGCTGGAGGAATCAGGCTCCCTGACTTCAGCTTATACTACAAAGCTACAGTAATCAAGACAATATGGTACTGGCACAAAAACAGAAATAAAGATCAATGGAACAGGATAGAAAGCCCAGAGATAAACCCATGCATATATGGTCACCTTATCTTTGATAAAGGAGGCAGGAATGTACAGTGGAGAAAGGACAGCCTCTTCAATAAGTGGTGCTGGGAAAAGTGGACAGGTACATGTAAAAGTATGAGATTAGATCACTCCCTAACACCATACACAAAAATAAGCTCAAAATGGATTAAAGACCTAAATGTAAGGTCAGAAACTATCAAACTCTTAGAGATAAAAATAGGCAGAACACTCTATGACATAAATCACAGCAAGATCCTTTTTGACCCACCTCCTAGAGAAATGGAAATAAAAACACAAATAAACAAATGGGACCTAATGAAACTTCAAAGCTTTTGCACAGCAAAGGAAACCATAAACAAGACCAAAAGACAACCCTCAGAATGGGAGAAAATATTTGTAAATGAAGCAACTGACAAAGGATTAATCTCCAAAATTTTTAAGCAGCTCATGCAGCTCAATAACAAAAAAACAAACAACCCAATCCAAAAATGGGCAGAAGACCTAAATAGACATTTCTCCAAAGAAGATATACAGCCTGCCAATAAACATATGAAAGAATGCTCAACATCATTAATCATTAGAGAAATGCAAATCAAAACTACAATGAGATATCATCTCACACCAGTCAGAATTGCCATCATCAAAAAATGTAGAAACAATAAATGCTGGAGAGGGTGTGGAGAAAAGGGAATACTCTTGCACTGCTGGTGGGAATGTGGATTGGTATAGCCACTATGGAGAACAGTATGGAGGTTCCTTAAAAGCTACAAATAGAGCTACCATATGACCCAGCAATCTCACTACTGGGCATATACCCTGAGAAAACCATAATTCAAAAAGAGTCATGTACCAAAATGTTCATTGCAGCTCTATTTACAATAGCCCACAGATGGAAACAACCTAAGTGTCCATCATCGGATAAATGGATAAAGAAGATGTGGCACATATATACAATGGAATATTACTCAGCCATAAAAAGAAACAAAATTGTGCTATTTTTAATGAGGTGGATAGACCTAGAGTCTGTCATACAGAGTGGAGTACATCAGAAAGAGAAAGACAAATACCGTATGCTAACACATATATATGTAATTTAAGAAAAAAAAATGTTATGAAGAGCCTAGGGGTAAGACAGGAATAAAGACAGAGACCTACTAGAGAATGGACTTGAGGATATGGGGAGGGGGAAGGGTAAGCTGTGACAAAGTGAGAGAGAGGCATGGACATATATACACTACCAAATGTAAGGTAGATGGCTAGTGGGAAGCAGCCGCATAGCACAGAGATATCAGCTCGGTGCTTTGTGACTGCCTGGATGGGTGGGATAGGGAGGGTGGGAGGGAGTGAGACGCAAGAGGGAAGAGATATGGGAACATATGTATATGTATAACTGATTCACTTTGTTATAAAGCAGAAACTAACACACCATTGTAAAGCAATTATACTCCAATAAAGATGTAAAAAAAAAATAATGAAAAACACACTAGGTGCCACACTCTATCTCTGATCCTTTCCCTGGAGCATTTTGAATGATTGAAAAATTTTAGTGGGCATTTGAAGCAGGAAGACTTTCTTAATTTTATCTTTTCTTTTTGGGATCAAGAATATCATTGTCCACCTTAACAGGCTCTGAGTTTCGTGATGCTCCACATTCCTTTTCACTTCTGCACTAATTATTTCTCTCCTAAGTGCACCTTTATCAATGTAATGCCTTACCAAACAGAGCTGACAGCAATCAACGACACTACAGTGTTATGTGTATTAACTTCTAGAGCTATAAATCTTTTAGGTATGTGGTTCATTAGTTTCACTAGGTACATCTTCCTCCTAAGTTATTACAGGTAAGGATTTCAGCAAATGCTTTGCAGCAACATAATAAAGAGAACCCTCTTTTTAAACTCTCAAAATTGTTTCCTCACTGCCTGCCACCTAATTATCATGTTAATGCCACAAAAATAGTTTTTGTTACAACTGTGTTCCTCTCCCATCTGACCATTTCTGTATATGTCAGGATAGATTCAATAATGCTACATAACAAAGAAGACCCAAGTCTCAGTGGGGTTAAGCAACAATAGTTTGTTTCCTGGTTATGCCTCATTACCAACAGAGGTTGTGAAGGGGAGGGTTTGTGGGAGGAAGATCTTAACTCATCAGGAACCTAGTCTGACAGGGACTTCATCTGCTCAGAGTCCAGTGACCTGATCATGAGGCTCTATGGTTTGCCTTTGAGGTGTAGAGGGAGGAGACTTGTGCACTGGAACAAAAGTGCTTCCACCCAGTTCCACACATTTCCTTGGCTACCTCTAACTTCAGGCATGTCTGCAGCTAGCAGAATGAAGACCCTGGAAAAGTTGATAACATGTGCCAAAGCAGTGAAGGAGGGGGGACATCTGAGAAGTTATCTGAGGAATAGAGTACAGAACTTGATTTTCAATCATCCTACTCTGCTTTGCTTTTGAATCAATTGGTCTATAAAATTGCTTCCGAAGCACAGACCCAAGGCATCACACTGCTAACTCAACCCCACCTAATATCATTGGCTGCCAGCGTGAGTCCTGTCAATGCTGGGACATGGAGTAAGAAACACTCAGCTCTTGAGATTGCATGTCTGAGGCATCAGGGATGGGAGCAGGCTAGACGTCCTGAAAGGCTTACCCTGCTCGGCATATGGTTATCCTAACCTCACAGAACTATAAAACTCTGTGTGTGTGTATATTGTGTGTGTATGTTTATTTACTGTGCATGTGCAATGGTGTGGAGTGTGTTGGAAAAGGACACTGCCCTGCATGTACCATTAGCCTTGTTAGGAACACTTATCATCCCATTCCCATGTTTGTGTCACCTCCCAAAAGTGACCTAAACACCACCATCTGGGGGAGACACACCATGCAGGCTTGAAATGAACTCCTCTCTACCAATACTTAATCTTCAACCTCATAATGTCCATCAAGAAATTAATTTTTCTTCCAGAAACCTGAAACCACATTCTTTGTTGATTCTTGTGCAATTGTCTGTTGCTCCCTAAATGGCACATTCCTAGTAGATGTTTTCATTTGAGGTTCCTGTTTCATCAATAGCTCAGGATAAGTTTAAACTTTTTTCACATTACTAGGTCTGTACTTTTTCTCCAAAGTTGGGATATTATGGATAAACAAAAATTTATGTGTATGGTCCTTTATCAGCAAGTCATAAAAGTCTGAATATTTGTAAAGCCAGACCATGTACCCACAAACTAGTCTCACCTATATTTTAAGTTTCTTCTTATTAATGTTCTTCTGAGGACAAAGGAATTGCATCATTGGAACCATCTGCCTCTCTTCATTTCCTGCAAACACCAGTGTATCCCTGAAACAGAGATAGGAGTCAGCTGGGAAGACCTGAGGTCTTGTAGGTTAGGATAGTAAAGATGGGTTTGAGGAGCAGTCAGGCCGGGCCAGCCATGTAGATCAACCTTAGTAAAGGTGTACATGGGAGTCAAATTCAGACCAAGCTTTGTGTTAAGTCTGTGTGGGCAGCAGTGAAAGGGTATGCAGTTCCCATGAGCTGTGGAACTTGTTCATTGAGTCAGTCAGTCAGCCATGATCCCAAAATATTGGCTCTCTGTGGCCTGATTCCAAAAAGAAATACGGAGACAGAGTTTTGGAGGAACAAGAAAGAGTAGCTTTATTCTTTGACAGGCAAAGAGGGAACACAGTGGGCCAGCACCTCAAGAACTGTGCCTCCCTCCCTGGGGAATAGGGAATGGTTTTATAGCCCAGGGCTCATGGTCTGGGGTGGGTGATAAGGCTCAAAGTAATTAAGGTCTTGCATTTCTTTTCTTCTGAAAATTCATGGCCAAAACTGGCATCAGGTGGCTCAGCAACCTGGTCTGGTGTCCCTGAAGTTATTGGCCTGTGACCTTTCTGAAATGAAGAATGCTATAAGGGAGTGTAAGTGGAGAAAAATGCCAGGTGCAGAGTATAATTCCTATGGCGTCAGAGAATGTCAGATGTTAGCTTTGTGAAGGACAAGTCTAGCTACAGGCACTACATATTAGTAACAATTAAAATAAAACTAGGATCGATTAACTCTTTCAGGCCAGTTTATGCAGCTTCCATGGCCTGTCCATTGCTCCTTTATTTTCCTTGTTTGTCAGAAAAGAAAAAAAACTCATTTTTATTTAAGAAAAGTCTCATTTCTATTTTTGCTGCAACAGCCAGTCAACAAACATCTCATGAGGACATCAGGTTCTAGGCACCATTTCAAGCACTGGGGCTGCAGCTCTAAGAAAGAGATAAAAGGCTTTTCTCCCACCAACTGTACATTCTAGGGGGGGGAAGTAACAAAGAAGTGCTCAAAACTTAAGAGTAAGACCTGAGATGGGTATTTAATTTAATTAATTAATTTATTTTTTATTGAAATATAGTTGATTTACAATGTTGTATTAGTTTCTGGTGTACAGCAAAGTGATTCAGTTATACATATACAGTGTATGTACATTTTTTTCATATTCTTTTCCATTATAGTTTATTACAAGATATTGAATATAGCTCCCTGTGCTATACAGTAAGATCTTGTTGTTTATCTATTTTATATATAATAGTTTGTATCTGTTAACCCCAGACTAATTATCCCTCCCTGCCTTTCCTCTTCAGTAACCATGTTTGTTTTCTATGTCTGTGAGTTTGTTTATGTTTTGTAAATAGTTCATTTGTATCATATTTTAGATTCCATATATAAGTGATATTATATGGTATTTGTCTTTCTCTGACTTACTTCACTTAGTATGATAATCTCTAGGTCCATCCATGTTGCTGCAAATGGCATGATTTCATTCTTTTTTATGGCTATGTACCACGTGAGATGGGTATTTTAAAAGGTGGATGATCATGTGGCAGAGCTCTGAGCCCTCCTACTACCAGATACCTCTTTCACCAAGTGCACACCTGGCCCACATCTCAGCCTCCATGAGAAGGTGGCCTCTGTGACCATGGGACTGAGTTCTGGCAATGGATGTGAAGGAAATGGTGGATGTCCTTTTCAGGCTGACCTACAAATCTTCCCACCTACCATCTGCCATATTCTTTCCAGTCCTGGGGGCTGAATGCATATCATCCAGAGTCCTAGACAGAGGACTGGAGATGAAAGAAACCTGAGCTTCCAAGACAGGATGCTGAGGCCTGTCTGCTGGGCCCATGTCCATTCTCAGAGCCAGTCTCAGAACTACTGAGGGCCCCAGTGCAAAATGAAAATGTGGGCACTTTGTTCAAACATCAGGATAAAACATTTTCCCTTCTTCCATGATCTTTCAGCCTGTCACGGGATTTTTAATTTGCTATTTAATGCTGCATTCCTTTGGGCATATGGACATTCATAGATCAAACACAGATCCCTCTAGTGTCCCTGCCCCCCCCACACACTTGCATCAAGACCCCACCAGGAGCAAAGGGGTCTTAGAGGTCTCCAGGGAAATAGCCCCACTGTGATCAAGGATTATCAGCTACAGAGGAAAACACCAGCCTGATGAAGAAGTTGAACCACATGAAACTGCCATTTTCGAAGATCAAAATTAGTTGACTCATTTTCATAGGCAGTCAACCTAAAATGTCAATGGTGAAGGAAATAGGCTAAGATTTTGTATTGATTACTGCTATGGACTGAATTGTGTCCCCCCCCAAATTCATATACTGAAGCCCTAACCCTCACGTGACTGTATTTGGAAATGGGTCCTACAAGGAAGTAATTAAGGTTAAAGCAGGTCATATGAGTGGGGCCCTGGTGTGATAGGATTAGTGCCCTTACAGGAAGAGACACCTAAGAGCTCTGTCTCTCCATCAAGTGAGAACATAGCAAGAAGGCAGCCACTGCAAGTTAGGAAGGGGCCCTTGCCAAGAATTGAATCTGACAGCACCTTGATTTTACACCCTCAACCTCCAGAATTTTGGGAAAGTAAACACCTGTTGTTTAAGTCACCTAGTCTATGGTATTTTGTTATGGCAGCCTGAGCAGACTATAATTACTTACATGTGCCTGTGTCCCATCCTTTCCCGTTTCTTTTCCACCCACTATGTGATTCTCAGAAAGCAGAAATTGTTTGTCTGAAAATAAGGGCTGGAAGTAAAGTTTGGACATTTTTCATTTCCATTTCAGCATTTTCCGGCAGCCTGAATACCAACATCACTCACATTCAGAGGACAAACTTATTACAGGACCTGAGGAAGCAGGCCTAGGCCTCTGGTTTGAGGAAGCTGCTGCCTCACCCCCACCTACTTGTGCCTGTTCCTTGAGGAGGTGTCTTCCCCATGTACCTGGCTGGAGTGAAGTCCTGAAGAGCCTGCCTGCCAAAATAGGTGCTAAATCACAGAACAGGTGAGAATGGAGGCTAATCCCTGGCAAAGAATGTGCTTGATGTCAAGACAAGGCAACCTAGAGACTCTTTGGGGTTTCTATATTATACTACATTAAATTTCTGGCAGCTCAATTTCTGGAGTCACTCTGACTTTTAAGGAGGAGCTCTCACCAGATACATGGTGACCTACTTATGGATTCCACAGAGCCCACTAACTTGGGCACTTATTTCAGGGAGTAGAACTGCAAGGCAAGACTCCACTCACCCTGGAAAAATGGGATCCTGGAGTTGGATGGCCTGCTAAGGTCTCCTGCTTCAGGTGAATGCACTTCTTGTCCACCCATATCCTTTCAGCCAGGGTGGCCTCTAAATGCCCCAAGGTTTAAGAACACTTAAGCCTGTCTTCTTGCAACACACATTGTTATTCAAGAAAGAAAATATAAGAGCTCCAAGGATACATCAGCTAAAGTATCCTTCTTGAGTAGAATATGCTTACTTGAGAGATTAAAATATTTAGGATTCAAATCTAATTCTGCTTAACCAGTTAAATTAAGACCAATTATCTAACTCACCACTCTGTGAATTGAAATGCATGAAATCTTTTTATGATATTTCAAAATATCTGTGTATTAGTATTGGTAGGCCCTACTTATAGCATGCCTGGTATTAAAGTATAAACTCTTGAAATACTTCTCATATATCATATCAATAAACATCAGAGGCTATTGACCATGTTAGCTGTAGCATCTATTCTTTGATTTCAATCAATCATCGAATGAAATGTTTCTGCCCCAAAGTTGCACAGACATTGTAAAAATACAGATAAGCAATCAACCAAAACAAATAAAAACAAAAACCTTACATTGAGTGAAATAGCTCAACAGAGAAGTGAAAGAAATAGCAATGAAAGGCATTCTTAAAGGCATAAAGCCCACAGTTTATAAAATAATAGCTACTCTAATTTTCACTAGAGCTTTGCATCTTTAAATTTTCAGAAAGAACATCCATTGATGTGGAAATGGACTCTGACCCAGCAGAAGGCCTTGCTACTCAAAAGCAGACCAGTAGCATCAGCAGGGTTGAACAATGTTAGAAATGCAGTCTCAGGCCCTGTAACAAAGAAGAACAAACCTGATTCCATATTGGATCTATTCTTTTAGCTCTAACCCCTGTGCTCTGTTGTTGCCTGAGCTTAGTCATACTGGCTCTGCACCTTTTGTAAAAGAATGTTGCCTATAGCCTGAAATATATGGTACAGTCCATTCTCAAGGCTCTGCCTGTTAAAGATATAACTCTTTTCATTCATATAGAGATAACAGGTTGCAGAACAGAGAATAACATTTGTCTTGTTGGAGATTTATGAACATCCTATGTGTTCTGCTGCAAGAACAAAGGATTATCACATCCTCTGTGGGGGATCTGGAGGGCATCAAGAAGTTTGCAACAACCAGCCACACCCCTTCCCCTTTTAGCATAAAAGAAGCCTGAATTCTAACTCAGGTATTGTTCTTTGGGACAATAGTTCACCACCTTCTCCAGCTGCTGGTTTTCTGAATAAAGTTTCTATTCCTTGCCCCAACACCTCATCTCTTGATTTATTGGCCTGTCATGAAGCAAGCATTATGAGATTAGACTGGGTAATAATGCCACTCCTCTTCTTCAAACCCTCCCCACAAAGGCCATGCCATGGCTCTTCCTTGGAGGCAAGGCCTTTCTGCCCAACTGGTACCTTCTTTCCTCCTCACTTGATATGCTCCAGATGCACCAGGAGTCAAGCGTGTGCCAACTTCAGGCCCTTTGCACTTACCATCACCTCTTTCTGGAATGCTCTTCCTCCCAGATACTCATGGGGGTAAGTCCCTCATCACTGCATCAAAGTCTCCTTAACCAATATCCCTTACCCTAGTTCCAGTGTAAGTCCAGTGGACACCAGCACCCACCCCACCAGAGGCTCTAGGGGAAAGTCATTCCTTTTCTCTTCAGGCTTCTGTTGGCTGCCAGCATTCCTCGGCTTTTGGCTGCATCACTCCAATCTTCAAGCCCAGGATATTCAACTCTCTCTGCTCTATCTTCTCTTCACCTTCTCCTCTGTGTGTGTGTGTGTGTGTGTGTGTGTGTGTGTGTGTGTGTGTGTGTCAAATCTCCCTCTTTCTCCCTTTTATAAGGATATGTGTGATTACCCTTAGAAACAACCCAGATAATCCAGGATAAGTTCCCCATCACAAGATCCTAATTTATCACATCTGCAAAGACTCTTTATTTGGGCCTTAGACAGTAATGCTTACAGGTTCCAGGAATTAGGGAATTAGCACCTGGATGTCTTTTAGTGGGCCATTTTTCAAGCTACACATTATGGATTTAAAATTTTTTTTTTAAATTTCTATTAAAAGACATTTCATAAAATATTTTATCAGCATTTCAAAGAGGAAAGTAAATTAAGAAAAAAAATTAATTTTTAGTTGTCATATGTAAAGTTGTATAATTTTTCTTCTCTTTTCTCCCCCAAACAGTATGTGCTTCTTGGAACTACTTTGTGTATGGTAGCATCCAATATGGAAAGATTAATTATAGCTACCTCTGATGAATTAGAGTATTGGCTTTTAAAAATGCCAACTGCAATTACATTTTATTGTTGTAAAAATGAAATTTAATTATTTTTAGAAAGGAAAGATGCTTGGTGTTCTGGTTTTACAATATATATGTTTGCACATAATAGAAAAAAATATAGCTGTGTAGCTTTTATATGAATCCCTTCTTTAATCTTTTATATGTAATTGGTACACAGAAAGTACACTGTATTATGCAAGTATAATATTTGAATAGTGATATAAATATATCTCTAGTCATTATGATTTTTATCCATCTCACTTTAAAAAGAATACCATTTGCATGTATTCATGGATTATGAGTGCATGAGAGACACTGTTTTTCTTAATATAGTACCTTTATGTTGGTGGAGGACAGAATCCTCTCACTATTAACAGATTTAGTTCTCTGGCAAAATCTATAGAAGGAAATTGAGAATGCCATGATTAGTACTGAAGACGCACACATAGACCCAGAAAATCTCCAACTACCCTCAATTTTAAATTATTTTAGAATCTTTTCAAAACCTAAAACAACATGTGGTTATTTGAAATGCCATGATGTGTTATTTTGGCTAAAAAGGTACTCATAAGGAGAGTTATGAAAAACAAAGAAATTGATGTCAAATATATTTGGTTGAGATTATTTAAATTCCCTTTCATCTTTGGAATCTTGAGGTCTTATTGTTTTCTTTAACCCCAGGCTTCTAAAAGTCTCATATTCCACACTTCCTCCAATTCTAGAATACATGTTATTTTTATGTTTTAGCATTTCTGAAGTTGAGAAACATTATACTGCTATAAAGTAAGGAATAAATTGTGACACCCCAGGACAAGTCCTTTTCTATCCAGGTGGAAACAGCCACTGATGTAAGATCAGGGTTTCTCTCCTATAAAGCTACCCACTGTATGTGTAAATGTCATCTGGCTCTTTTGATTCTACCCTATAGGATTTGGTCTCAAGGAATTGTCACAAAAATGTTATTACTCTGGCTCCTGTTATTGCTGTGATAATAAACTCTGATCCAGTTGTCTTCTACCAGCATCCATGAAACAGGGAAAGGCTAACATGTTAGCCTGCAAGTATGGTAAAACCTCAGACCCTTCACAGTTCCCAAAATATAAGCAGTTTAACTCTCAGCAATACATTATTCAGTTAAAGAAAATAAATGGAACTAGGTGTAGCTTGACAGAAATGTATATAGAATTTTCTCTGATGTTCTTTGATATCCCTTTGAAAATTATAGTATCAATTCTAAAAGTAATAAAGAGGTGAAAATCTCAAGCACCAGATATGGGGGAAAAAAGTATGTATGTTTATAATTGCTAATGGCCGAAAGAGATTCAGAAAAACTTTCAGTATGCAAATACAAAAAAGATTTAGAACCAAACTTTGATTATAGAGATAAGGAAAGTGGGAGTTAATTGAATGCAAAAGCATGTTATTGTTAGGTTTTATAAAGTATTTTCGATGTAAAATATCTGTTTTTCTCCAGAAGTTTCATTACCTTAACATCACATCTAATAATTAATGAAATTTTGGACTTGAAAGATTTTAATTCTTTGTCTTAAAGGTAATTTATTGCAACCACAAAAGAATAATACTGTTATAACTTTAGACTTCAAATTCCCAGAAAGAAAGAAAGAAAAACAAAAGAGAGAAAGAGGGAGAGAGAGAGAGAATATCTATGGACATGCCTGAAAAAATTAACAGAAGAGGACTGATTGAGATCAGAATGAAGTTTAGGAAGTGAGAAAATTCTTATTTTTATTGTTGTTGGCATATTTCCGTTTTTCTATCCTGTAACACCAAGAAATTTTTATGATTTGTTTTATAATTTTGGGAAGCAGAATCACCCTTTATTTCCATTTATTTTCTTACTTTGTACATATTTGAAATGATAAAGAAGCAGACCATTATTCTTAAGCTATTTAGGGTAGTTTTTTAAAACCTAAGTAGGCACTACACCAAAGAGTGATTGGACTTTCCTTCATCTTCTCATAGTAAACAGTACTTTTATCATTGAGAAAGGATTGCAACAATTTTCTGTCTTCTGAGAAACCCTCCTCAGTCACCTCACCCAGGTCATTCCCTATAAATAGACTTTTCTTTTAAGATTTTTTTTTGATGTGGACCATTTTTAAAGTCTTTATTGAATTTGTTACAATATTGCCTCTGTTTTATGTTTTGTTTTTTTTGGCCACGAGGCATGTGGGATCTTAGCTCCCAGACCACGGATTAAACCTGCACCCCCTGTATTAAGACAAAGTCTTAACCACTGGACTGCCAGAGAAGTCCCTAAATAGGCTTTAAATTAAGAACTTCCCATGTCAAGCTGGAATAGTTGAACTGCATCTCAATAATATTGATATTGATAAAAATTCCTGGTTATCTTTGTTATGGAGAGCAACAACAAGCTCATTACTCTTGCCTCTTCATTGCTGTGAGGAACTATCAATCCTTATCACATTGTATTTTTACTACTTTTTGCTGTTTGTTTCAAAAGCAAGTTTACATTTTCTTCTTCTGCATATTTTTTTACTTCCTAATGTAGTGCCCATAAATGTTTATTTAGGCAATGATTGAAAACCAAAGAAAAATACATAATACAGTCAGTTCTCATTATTCACAGTAGTTACATTCTTAAACTCACCACAAACCCTGAGTTAATGAGTACAGAACCATTACTTCTAGGGAAAATACAGAGATTGGTTCCTGTGAGCTTATGGTCACAAAATTATTTTTATTTTAATTAAAAAATTTTTTTTTTTTTGCTTTTTAAATTAAAAAAATTTAATTGTGGTAAAAATACACATAAAATTTATCATTTTAAATTACAGTTCTGTGACATTGTCTATTTACATTGTTAAGCTATCATTGCCACCATCCATCTCCATAACTTTATCTTTTTTGTGGTTGTTGGTGGTTAATTATTTTAAATATAGCAGTGTGTACATGTCGATCCCAAACTCCCTAACTATCCTTTCCCCCCACCCTTCCCCCAGTAACCATAAGTTCGTTCTCTAAGTCTGTGAGTCTGTTTCTCTTTTGTAAATAAGTTAATTTTTATCATTTTTTTTAGATTCTGCATATAAGTGATATCATAGGATCGTCTGACTTACGTCACTCAGTATAACAATCTGACAATCATCCATGTTGCTGCAAATGGCATTATTTCATTCTTCTTAATGGCTGAGTAATATTCCATTGTATATATGTACCCTATCCTCTTTATCCTTTCCTCTGTCGATGGACATTTAGGTTGCTTCCATATCCTGGCTATTGTGAACAGTGTTGCAATGAATATTGGGGTGCATGTATATTTTCAGCCTATGTTTTTCTCCATATATATGCCCATGAGTGGGATTGCAGGAGCATCTGGTAGCTCTATTTGTAGTTTTTTAAGGAACCTCCATACTGTTCTCCACAGTGGCTGTACCAATTTTTTTTTTACAATAAAATTTTCCTGTTTTATCTTGAAGTCATATTCAAATATGTTTTCTCTTTTTCCCCCTTTTATTTATTTAACATCTTTATTGGAGTATAATTGTTTTACAGTAGTATGTCATTTTCTCCTGTATAACAAAGTGAATCAGCTGAACATTATATATATATATGCCCCCATTTCTCCTCCCTCTTGCATCTCCCTCCTACCCTCCCTATCCCACCCCTCTAGATGGACACAAAGCACTAAGCTGATCTCCCTGTGCTATGGTCACAAAAATTTTAACTGATCAATAGATAACCTTGTATTTAAACAGTGCATACCTATTTAAAGACACCTTATTTAATATATATTGTTGATTCGTTAACATTGAACTCATGGCCAACAGTCCTATAGCTTATGCCTGGACGAAGCTTTTCTAGCACACTGATGTTCTATGTAAAGCACATCACAGCCTTCTTGTACTTAGGAACACTAGACACCACATCAGCACTATACTTGGGGGACTATTTTAAACAGCAAAATTATCAACAAAAGGCACAAAAAGGCAAAAATAGAAGAAGAAGAAGAAGAAGAAATACACTAAAAGCTAAATAGGCCATGAAAAGGATACTTGTTTGCAGTGTGAGGGCTGAAACAAGCAGGCAGAGGTAATGCCTCTTTTGACCTTGGTTGAGAAAAGGCATGTGGGGAGATTTTTGTCACTCTGCACACATCCACAAATGACCATAAAAGTACTGAGAGTGTAGATTTTGGGATGACAAACATATTTTAGTTAGTAAGAAAGTTTGTAAATAGGGAAGCTGCAAATGATGAGGACCAACTCTACATATATTAATTGCCCTTCTATTCACACTTTGTTTCCTGAAGAAAAGTTTGAATTTAAATTACTTCTGAGACACAGATGTCAGCATTGAACATACTGAGTTTAGGACCTTGGTATTAAGCATACAGTTCTTAAAATCCCAACATGTATTTTGCTGACTTTGCCTCCTCTGTTTATCTAGGTCATAGATTATCGCAGTGCATTTCTCTGTAGACAGCTTTGTTAGCTTTGTTCTTTTATGCCTGTGGAGTAAATGTTTGTCTAAAACATATTAGTTTCTCTCCACCTGCATAAACAGGGAAGGATGGACCATGAGCCAGTTAAGTAAGTACCAAAAAATTAGGAATTGCAGTAGGCAGGAAAAGCTGATCAGCACTGATGATCACTCCTCAAAGCTTGGGGGAAAGAGGAATGAGAAATGATGGATTAACCAACTGTACTAAGAGGACACGTATCTCTGTAGACACAATTCAGAAAGCCTCTGAATTACTAATAGCTCACACTATGAAATAAGCTTTTTGTGGGTCAAAAATAGGCAGTTTTATATGGCTCCAGCTAATAATTAGAATGAGATAATGAAAGAAATGGTAAATTGATGTGAGCCTCCAATGGCTGGCACTTGATTGCCAAGAATCCATGGTGGTGGCTTCTAAGGAGGTGTTGAAAGCAGAGAGGGTGGGAAGACAAAGGGGGTTGTGTCTTTGTATAAAATATAAAGACTCACTACTCACAGACTCACCACTATGTCACTGAATCTCTGTTAGGCTACAACCGAAATTTCTGCCCTGGTGACTGAGTTGTTAGTGGGGAAGACACCTGAGGGATGTCAGAAAAACAACTCTCAATAACTGTGATATGATGATGGTGAACCTGTACATTTAATAGATGTCTCGTCCCCAGGAAAGAGAGTTTGTAAGTTGGGAGATAGATGGTATGTATCCAGATATGGTCTCATTTATTAAAAAATCACCATATACCTACACTTGTAACCCCAAGTGAGAAATCGTCACCAACATTAAACAAGTGTCTGTATGGTTAAAGCATCATTTTAAGATCTGAGGAGGATACATTGAGACATAAGACATGACTACAGTCTTTAAGATTTTAGATTCTGGTTGGAAACATGATATATGTTACAAAAAAGGAGAAATGAATACACTTTTAACTAATTTTTAGATTAGGATATAAAAGAACTATTTATTATTAAATATTACATTACATAAAATAAAATTCAGTCTATTGCTGTGGAAGGTGATTTTGTGGCTCATATGCAATGAGGGCTCATATGGGGGCTGTTCTTGTGTTCTTCTGTGGGGGCTGCTCTTGTGTTCTGTGGGGGATGCTCTTGTGTTCTGCTCCCATGAAGTCTCCAATGCTGGTGGATTAATGGAAAGAACTGGGTTTGGACTTCCAAGATGCCCTTCTTACCCACTTGGTACCTGAACCAACTGAGAATTACAGAACAACACTTTTACAGAACAACACTTAAGTATTGAGCAATGTGGCCTAAATCAGTGGGCATGAGGACTTTTCAAACTGTGTCCCGGATGAGACACACATGCCTCCAGCCACCTCCATGGGTGACAGAGAAGGACAGGGGGTGCTCTCCACTGGAAAGCCCACTTCTCAGGGAAAAGGAGAGGACTGCTCAACCTGAGCATTCTGGGTTCATTCTCCTGCAATCAGGAGTCAAAAAGCCCCTCCCCCACAGACTAAGTGAGCAGGAGCAGGGAGATCATCACTCTGGCCTGCATGGTACAGTCCTGGTGCGCAAATACCAGTGCAGGCAGAAGGGGGATTCAGGGGGTACAGTGCTTAAAACCTTTGACAACTTTAATTTCTGTACACTGCAAATGGTCATAGACAGAGGGACAAAAGTAAAATTCAAGAGCAATAAAAAGAATGCTGATTTGGACACAGTTGCCAAACAAACGTTGAAAGTTACCAAAATAAAAACCAAGAGCTGAGCTTTCAGAGATCAAATTCCACTCACCCACTTGCCCTTTAGTGAGATGCAATTTCCAATTACCTCTAGTGTCCTGAGTTCTCAATAAAGTAGCAGAACTTCATGTTAAAAAGCTAATTTTCACATATAAGTCATGGAGGTGGTGGCAGAAGAACCATGAGCTCCATAGTTGCTGCTTACAGGATAATTAACAGACTAATATTATGAAAGTTAATTGTAAAATTATATTAATTAATTTTAATAGCCCAGGGATCCTTCTGGAATTGATGTCTGAGAAGAACGCAGTCCACAGAGAGGCCCATGGGGAAATAGCAGAGTTGGCCTGAAGTTTGCAGGCCCAGAGCAATGGTCTCTTGGGTCTGAACTCTGATCCAAGAAACACAGGAAGAACACAAGGTGTGTATGTTAATGTCATGGATCCTTGGGCTCCTGGGGCAGGGGTGAAGGATGAGGATCAGCTTCTCCCAAAGGTGGGCTGGTGGCAAGAAAATGTTTTCAAGGGCCAAAAGGTAAGCCTTATGACTGCTTTGTAAACTTTATCAGGCTTAAGTTATACAAGTGGTAATTTATTTAACATAATCATGTTTCCCTTTCCTAAATGTAAGATTTGATGTTGTATCTACTATCCAAATTACTGTAATAATGTCTTCCAGTCCATTTCTAATATAATTTGGAGGTCCATGGTATAGAGAATCAGTTTAATGCTGAAACTCAATGCTCTGTCACAGGTCACAAGCCCAGGGTTTGTCCAGGTGATTCAAAGCATTCCCATTGTGATATGGTCAGTGATCTGTCTTCCTCCCCAAAATTCATAAATGATCGTTTTTGTTTGAGTTTTTTCTTCCAGATTAAGGAAATCTTCAAATTTTTATTTTACAAATGAAAAGAAATATCTGGCAGCAAGAATAATGTTTGAAACATCACTATAGAGAAAACATGATGTATTAATATGAAGCAGTGATTCTTTCCTGGCTGTCATATGACACATAAACACAGCAACTAAGAGAAGCAACTTGCAGACATAATAATCCAATCATTTAACTGATTCTAAGTATTGAAGTGAGTGTCTTGGAAGTAAGGCTCTGGACAAAGATGGACCCTTTTCTCTGCTAATAGGACCTGGGGTTGGTGTGTTGGTTGTCTCCAAGACAACCCTCACATTTGGTGATTTGCTCAAAAGACTCACAGGACTCAAAATAATTCATTATACTCAGTCATGGTTTATTACTGAAAAAGGACACAGATTAAAGTCAGCCAAGGGGAAAGGCAAATAAGGTGAGGTCCACAAAGAAAGGCAAGCTTCCAGTTGTCCTGGAAAGTGCATATTCCCCCCAAAAAATCGATGTGTGACAACTCATGCAAAGTGTTACCAACTAGAGACGCTCACCCAAGCCTTGGTGTCCAGCGCTGTACTGGGGTCAGTCACGTAGGCAGGTAGCAACCATAAGATGACCTCAGCTACTCAGTCTCCAACAGAAGGGTCAGACTGATATAACATGGCCCAAAGTCTCAGGCATACAACAATAGGTGATCACAAGTCACATTGTTAGCATCACACTGATACAGCCTGGCCCAGGGCCTCAGCCATACAAAACCCCTCTCATCAGGCCCCAGATGTCATCTCCCAGGAGCCAGCCAAGGACCAGCCCTTTCTTGGGAATGTGAGCACACAAGCCTGCTGAGCTCACCCCTTATTACAGAATTACTCAGCCTCCTTGGGACTTGATTTCCTTCTTGGGAAAACTGAACTAATAAAAAAATATCCACCTCAAAGGGTTATCATGAGGATAAAATATATGTAATGTGTTCAGAATAATTCCTAACCCCATAACAAGAACTCCATGTTATCATTTTTTTAAATTTAATATAAAATTATACCAGGTACTTTCTCACATGAGAAGATGGAGTATACATACATTTTTCTTTTCCTCCCACTAAGTACAACTAAAAATGTAGAAATATATGTGAAACAATCATATGAAGATGCTGAAAGGTGAGAGAAAAAGATATACTAGTTAGGGACTAGGCAACCCAAGGACAACATGGTAGTGAGTTCTCTGGGATTTCTTTTTGCCTCATATATCCCAGATTTGTAGCTGAAAAAGCTGATGAGTCAGAAATCCCAACAGGAGCAGACAAAAAAAAAGCAGCCCAAAAAAAGGCTGCTTTCTCTAGTCAAAGGAGCTGGAAAGGGGCAGCCTAGTAAGATAGAAAACATTTAGATAGTAACCGCTCTACTGAAGCCAAACACTGCAGACACATATCCACCCAGGACAGTAAAAGCCAACTGGGGAGCTTAAACCTGCTGGGGTGTCAGAGAAGCCTGATAAGGAGCTAGGATGTTCATCTCTGATAGGTAGTAATGAGCCCCCTTCCCACATAATGTCAGTGGAGACCATATAAGGAGGCAGGACTTCCAGGTCATCATGTTGGTATGAAGCAACTTTTCCCTTCCAGCTGGGTGCTGTCAGAGGAAGCCTGATGGAGAGTTGGACTTTCAACACTTTCCAGTGGTACTGAGTGGTACTGAGACAACACCATTCCCATGGAGACCACATGGGTAGCAGTAAAGGCACTCCTGCACATTCCAGGCATGTTGACATCCACAGAGGTGTATTGGTGAGCTGAAACTCCCACCCAACCCACTCATAATGAGGAGGCACTCCTTCCCTCAAGTGTTCATGAAGGCTGATGGGGGAGGGAGGAGCTGAAGAAAACCTCAAAAATTGGCTGTAAACACCCTAAATTTTGCAAAATCCATAAACATAGAGATATGCGAGGCTGCACAAACCACAACTAGGGTAAACCCCAAATAATCTGCATAAAGGTCCATCATAGTCAAACTTCTGGGAACTAAAGACCAAAAATAAAAGAAATTCTTGAAAGCTATACTATACTTATACGGGAAGACCAGAATGACAGCAAAGTCCTTATGAAAAACTATGGCGGCCAGGAGGAAGTGGTATGACATTGTTTCTTGTGCCGAAAGAATTGTCAACCTATAGTTTTATATCCAGTAAAAGATGACAGAGTCCCCCGATAATCCTCATCCCAAAAAATTTGGTTTTTTTCCTCCTCACCTGAATCAAAGTCTTCATTTCTGCCCCAGGCTTTATCTCTTGCTAGAATTAATGACAATAAGAACATCTAGACACTGTAGAAGAAACCAACTATTAGTCACAGTGGCACATTTCCTCAAGTCCTGTGGCCCCAACATGGAGGACACAGAGAAGCTTGACATTGGAACATTTCCCAAAGTTGGAGATGACTTTCAACCCTGTAACTGTGTGAAATTGTGCTATATGTAATTTCTATGATGCTCACTTTCTTTTGTGAAAAACTCCTTTAAAAAACCTTCTCTTTTGCCACATTTTACTTCTCACCTTCTTACATATACACTTTCAAAATATAGCATGTTAGTAAGTTGAGAAAATCTTAAATATCTGGACTAGTCTACATTGTAGAGCTGTACTAGCCAACACTAGTCATATATAGCCATTTAAATTTAAAAGTAAAATTCAGTTCCTCCGTTGCTCTAGGTACATTTCAAGATCTCAATGTGGCTAGTGGCTCTGGTATTGGCAGTATAGATACAGAACATTTCCAACATTTCCATTTCCAATATTTCCTATTGACATCCTATTTCAGAGGTATGCTGTTACTTTTATCTTTGGGGCATATTTCACTTCTTGGGACATAGTTGTTTTACATGAATAGTGAACTGTGGAATTATATATATGAAATGTGTATTCAAGTTATCACATAGAACAAATCCAGTTTTGCGTCAACATTCTCCACCTTTTCTTAATGTCTCAGTGTCTTTGTCAGAAAAGTTCTTTTGCCCATTGGAAATATGAAGTGCTCAGAAGGTGCAGATCATTGTGCATTAAGGAAGAAACCAAAATAAAGCCTCAGAAAATTGACAATGTGAAGTACATAGATTTGATTAAAATATCCTTCCCCTGACACACACACACACACACACACACACACACACACACACAAATAACATCAATCAAAATTCAATGTCCCCAAGTTATCTATGTACTTTGTTTAAATGATAATAATATTTAATTGCAAGGTTTGCATGTTTCTCTTCTTCTTGTTAAGATGCCTTCATGTTGCCCTCATGCAATTAAGAACTGGCTACTATAGTTAGCATACAAATTTAATTGAAAAATTGTATATAACTCTTCAAACAATATACTTGGAATGAAATTATCAAGATTAATTTCAATAATTAGTTGCAGTTATTTCTGCTATAGTCTTTTGCTGAAGTCTCTTGCTCGAGTGACAAAATAAAATACTCATGTAAAGATGGTAATATTGTGTTACCAGCATCAAGTGTAGGTCCAGAGTTAGGAAATAGCCCCAAATGCAGGAAATTCTCAGGGAGATAGTAGTATGTGATTGTTATAAGGGGAAAAATTTTAAACTGGTGAAACTATAAAATCAAATCTAAGAATTGTACTATATCCTTAATTGTAAATGAAGAGGTCACGTTGACTGACCCTTCCCATTCAATACTGTACCAGGGTACCAACACTCACCTCCAGTATAAGGGATTATCCATGACTTCATTTTGGTTAGGTCAGTGTTTCCCAAGTTTTCATGTGCTTATGAATCAACCAGAGAGCTTGTTAAAATGCAGATTCCTGAGCTCTATCTTAGAGATTCTGATTAATTGGTTCAAGGTTGGACCAAATAATCTGCATTTTGAAAAATACCCCATATAATTGGATGCAAAAATTCTATGAATCACTCTTTAAAGAGCATGAACCGAAGTCTCCTTTTCTTCATAGATTCTCTAACCTAAATTTTAAACTATTTCTTACAGTGTGTAAGAACATGAGTTAGACAATCCTGGGTTAGAATCTTACATCTCTATTTAGTCTTATTAACCTTGGATAAATTACTTACTGCTTTTAATAGTGAGTTTATTTATCCTCAATATTGTTGTAATTGTTCTTGTCATTACCACATATCTACAATGGCCATCATATGTCTAGAAACATACAGTTTCTATTACGAACCTTACATGTGACAGAAGAATTTCTTCCAGGTGGCTGTGTGGTATCTTGTTGGATTTATAGCCCAGCCCAATAACCTCTACAGTCACAGAATTATTTCTTCCTTTCTATAGCTTTAGAATTGCTACTCTTTTCTCTTTTGCTCTATTCTCCCACTCCTTTTTTCTCCCTCCCGCCCTCCCTCCCTCCCTCCCTTCCTTTCTTCCCCTTTCCATCTATCCTTCCATCCTTCCTGATTTATTCTTAAGATTATAATTTATCCCATAGTCCCTAAAATATCATATATATATATATGCAATCTGTTAGATTCAAATCAGGAATTTTATTTCTGGAGTTTTTCAAGGGTCCACATTCTACCTGTGGGTCATTGAACTAGGGTCATTTTATCGACACACATTTTAAAGATGTGTTAAAGTTGACTTTACTGTCTTCTGCTCTCAGTAATGGCCTTCCTGGTCATCTCACAAATGGAAAGTTACCTTAAGTACCTGATAGCAGCTCACAGACACTATGACCACCTTAGGAGAGCACCACCTAATGTATTTTTAAGCACTGTATCCATAATGTCAGTTTTTATCCAAGTTGCATACTATAAAATTGATATTTTTTTATTTACTGAAAAATGTTTTTATTTTTGCTTTGGTACAAGGGCTTAATTTTTTTTCATTTGTATGGTTTCATGTGCCAGAATATTGAGTAATTCAGTTAAACCTCATCCCAGGTAATTGATTCACTAGACAAAATAGAATAGAGATGTGGTATAAATAGAAATGCCTGCTTTATACTCTTTTGGTTTTCTTTTAATTGATATTAGGACATAACTGCAAAGTTCTAATCCATCAAAGCTGCAGGGCATGGTGGGTTCTTCTTGTGTATATATTGCATCAATCTACTGCCAAAATAATATCAAAAAAGAAAAACCCAGAACCCCATGTCCTGATCTAAAGAAACTAATGACCAATTTAAAATCAATAAATAAAATTCCTTATTTTTTCAAAAATTGTATTGACATTTATTTATTCATTATTTCATTTCTTTATTCAACAAATTTGAATATGTTTTATGTGTCAGTCAAAGATAATTGAAACAAAAGCCCTGCTCCCTTGGGGCTTACAGTCCAGTCCATGAGACAAGCTACTGGACTTAAAAGAGACACAGCATGGAGGGGGAAGATGGCAGGAGAGTAAGACTCGGAGATCACCTTCCTCCCCACAGATACATAATACATCTACACGTGGAACAACTCCTACAGAACACCCACTGAACGCTGGAAGAAGACCTTAGACCTCCCAAAAGGCAAGAAACTCCCCACGTACCTGGGTAGGGCAAAAGAAAAAAGAAAAAACAGAGACAAAAAAATAGGGATGGGACCTGCACCAGTGGGAGGGAGCTGTGAAGGAGGAAAGGTTTCCACACAGTAGAAGTCCCTTCACGGGCGGAGACTGTGGGTGGCGGATGGGGGAAGCTTCTGGGCCGCAGAGGAGAGCGCAGCAACAGGGGTGCAGAGGGCAAAGCAGGGAGATTCCCGCACAGAGGATCGGTGCCGACCGGCACTCACCAGCCCGAGAGGCTTGTCTGCTCACCTGCTGGGGTGGGCGGGGGCTGGGACCTGAGGCTCGGGGTTCGGTCGGATCGCAGGCAGAGGACTGGTGGAGCAAACACAGCCTGAAGGGCTTAGTGCACCATGGCTAGCCAGGAGGGAGTCCGGGAAAATTCTGGACCTGCCGAAGAGGCAAGACACGTTTTCTTCCCTCTTTGTTTCCTGGTGGGCGAGGAGAGGGGATTAAGAGTGCTGCTTAAAGGAGCTTGAGAGATGGGCACAAGCTGTGGCAAGCAGCGCGGACCCCAGAGATGGGCATGAGATGCTAAGGCCGCTACTGCCGCCAACAAGAAGTCTGTGTGCAAGCACAGGTCACTATCCACACCTCCCTTCCGGGGAGACTGTGCAGCCCGCCACTGCCAGGGTCCCGGGATTCAGGGACAACTTCCCCGGGAGAACACACAGTGTGCCTCAGGCTGGTGCAACATCACATTGGCCTCTGCCGCCGCAGGCTCGCCCCGCACTCTGTGCCCCTCCCTCCCCCCCGCCTGAGCGAGCCAGAGCACCCGGATCAGCTGCTCCTTTAACGCCATCCTGTCTGAGCAAAGAACAGACGCCCTCTGGTGACCTATATGCAGAGGCGGGGCCAGATCCAAAGCTGAACCCCAGGAGCTGTGCGAACAAAGAAGAGAAAGGGAAATTTTTTCCAGCAGCCTCAGAAAAAGTGGATTAAATCTCCACAATCAACTTGATGTACCCTGCATTGGTGGAAAACCTGAAGAGACAACGAATCATCCCAAATTGAGGAGGTGGACTTTGGGAGCAAATATATTATTTTGTCACCTTTTCCTCTTTTTGTGTGTATTTGTATGTTTGTGTGATATTTCGTCTCTATAACTTTGCTTTCACAATTTGTCCTAGGGTTCTGTACATCCGTTTGTTTGATTGTTTTGTTTTTTACTTAATTTTTCTTTCTTAATAATTATTTTTTTATTTAAATAACTTTATTTTATTTTATCTTACTTTATTTTATTTTAGCCTCTATTTTTCTCTCTTTCTTTCTTTCTTTCTTTCCTTCTTTCTTGCTTTATTTCATTTCTACTTTTTCTCCCTTTTATTCTGAGCCATGTGGATGAAAGGCTCAGGGTGCTGCAGCCAGGAGTCAGTGCTGTGCCTCTGACGTGGGAGAGCCAACTTCAGGACACTGGTCCACAAGAGACCTCAGAGCTCCACGTAATATCAAATGGTGAAAATCTTCCAGAGATCTCCACCTCAATACCAACACCCAGCTTCACTCAACAACCAGCAAGCAACAGTGCTGTATACCCTATGCCAAACAACTAGTAAGACAGGAACACAACCCCACCCATTAGCAGAGAGGCTGTCTAAAATCATAATAAGTCCACAGACACCCAAAACATACCACCAGATGTGGACCTACCCACCAGAACGACAAGATCCAGCCTCATCCACCAGAACACAGGCAGTAGTCCCCTCCACCCGGAAGCCTACACAACCCACTGAACCAACCTTAGCCACTGGGGACAGACAACAAAAAAAACCAGAAACTACAAACCTGCAGCCTGCAAAAAGGAGACCACAACCACAGTAAGGTAAGCAAAATGAGAAGACAGAAAAACACACAGCAGATGAAGGAGCAAGATAAAAACGCACAGACCTAACAAATGAAGAGGAAATAGGCAGTCTACCTGAAAAAGAATTCAGAATAATGATAGTAAAGATGATCCAAAATCTTGGAAATAGAATAGACAAAATGCAAGAAACATTTAACAAGGACCTAGAAGAACTAAAGATGAAACAGACAATGATGAACAACACAATAACTGAAATGAAAAATACTCTAGAAGGGATCAATAGCAGAATAACTGAGGCAGAAGAACAGATAAGTGACCTGCAAGATAAAATAGTGGAAATAACTAATGCAGAGCAGAATAAAGAAAAAAGAATGAAAAGAACTGAGGACAGTCTCAGAGACCTCTGGGACAACATTAAACACACCAACATTCGAATTATAGGGTTCCCAGAAGAAGAAGACAAAAAGACATGGACTGAGAAAATATTTGATGAGATTATAGTTGAAAACTTCCCTAATATGGGAAATGATATAGTTAATCAAATCCAGGAAACACAGAGAGTCTCATACAGGATAAAGCCAAGGAGAAATATGCCAAGACACATATTAATCAAACTGTCAAAAATTAAATATAAAGAAAACATATTAAAAGCAGCAAGGAAAAAACAACATATAACACACAAGGGAATCCCCATAAGGTTAACAGCTGATCTTTCAGCAGAAACTCTGCAAGCCATAAGGCAGTGGCAGGACATATTTAAAGTGATGAAAGAGAAAAACCTTCAACCAAGATTACTCTACCCAGCAAGGATCTCATTCAGATTTGATGGACAAATTAAAACCTTTACCAACAAGCAAAAGCTGAGAGTTCAGCACGACCAAACCAGATTTACAACAAATGCTAAAGGAACTTCTCTAGGCAAGAAACACACAAAGGAAAAGACCTACAATAACAAAAGCAAAACTATTCAGAAAATGGAAATAGGAAAATATATATCAATAATTACCTTAAATGTAAATGGATTAAATGCTCCCACCAAAAGACACAGACTGCCTGAATGGATACAAAAACAAGAACCATATATATGCTGTCTACAGGAGAACCACTTCAGACCTAGAGACACATACAGACTGAAAGTGAGGGGATGGAAAAAGATATTCCATGCAAATGGAAATCAAAAGAAAGCTGGAGTAGCAATTCTCATATCAGACAAAATAGATTTTAAAATAAAGACAATTACAAGACATAAAGCAAGACACTGCATAATGATCAAGGGGTCGATCTAAGAAGAAGATATAACAATTATAAATATGCATGCACCCAACATAGGAGTACCTCAATACATAAGGCAAATACTAACAGCCATAAAAGGGGAAATCAACAGTAACACATTCATAGTAGGGGACTTTAACACCCCACTTTCACCAACGGACAGATCATCCAAATTGAAAATAAATAAGGAAACACAAGCTTTAAATGATACATTAAACAAGATGGACTTAATTGATATTTATAGGACATTCCATTCAAAAACAAGAGAATACACATTTTTCTCAAGTACTCATGGAACATTCTCCAGAACAGATCATATCTTGGGTCACAAACCAAGTCTTGGTAAATTTAAGAAAATTGAAATTGTATCAAGTATCTTTTCTGACAACAATGCTATGAAACTAGATATCAATTAAAGGAAAAGATCTGTAAAAAATAAAAACACATGGAGTCTAAACAATACACTACTTAATTACGAAGTGATCACTGAAGAAACCAAAAATACCTAGAAACAAATGACAATGGAGACACGATGACCCAAAACCTATGGGATGCGGCAAAAGCAGTTCTAAGAGGGAAGTTTATAACAATACAATCCTACCTTAAAAAACAGGAAACATCTCGAATAAACAACCTAACCTTTCACCTAAAGCAATTAGAGAAAGAAGAAGAAAAAACCCACAAAGTTAGCAGAAGGAAAGAAATCATAAAAATCAGATCAGAAATAAATGAAAAAGAAATGGAGGAAATGATAGCAAAGATCAATAAAATTGAAAGCTGGTTCTTTGAGAAGATAAACAAAATTGATAAACCATTAGCCAGACTCATCAAGAAAAAAAGGGAGAAGACTCAAATCAATAGAATTAGAAATGAAAAAGGAGAAGTAGCAACTGACACTGCAGAAATACGAAAGATCATGAGAGATTACTACAAGCAACTCTATGCCAATAAAATGGAAAACCTGGAAAAATGGTCAAATTCTTAGAAATGCCCAATGTGCCAAGACTCAATCAGGAAGAAATAGAAAATATGAACAGACCAATCACAAGCACTGAAATTGAAACTATGATTAAAAATCTTCCAACAAACAAAAGTCCAGGACCAGATGTCTTCACAGGCGAATTCTATCAAACATTTAGAGAAGAGTTAACACCTATCCTTCTCAAACTCTTCCAAAATATAGCAGAGGGAGGAATACTCCCAAACTCATTGTACAAGGCCACCATCACCCTGATACGAAAACCAGACCAAGATGTCACAAAGAAAGAAAACTACAGGTCAATATCACTGATGAACATAAATGCAAAAATCTTGAACAAAATACTAGCAAACAGAATCCAACAGCACATTAAAAGGATCATACACCATGATCAAGTGGGGTTTATTCCTGGAATGCAAGGATTCTTCAATATATGCAAATGAGTCAACGTGATATCATATTAAAAAATAGAAGGAGAAAAACCATATGAACATCTCAATAGATGCAGAGAAAGCTTCTGACAAAATTCAACACACATTTATGAGAAAGACACTGCACAAAGTAGGAATAGAGGGAACTTTCCTCAGCATAATAAAGGCCATATGTGACAAACCTACAGCCAACATCATCCTCAATGGTGAAAAACTGAAACCATTTCCACTAAGATCAGTAACAAGACAAGGTTGCCCACTCTCACCACTATTATTCAACATAGTTTTGGAAGTTTTAGCCACAGCAATCAGAGAAGGAAAAGAAATAAAAGGAATCCAAATCAGAAAAGAAGAAGGAAAGCTGTAACTGTTTGCAGATGGCATGATACTATACATAGAGAATCCTAAAGATGCTACCAGAAAACTACTAGAGCTAATCAATGAATTTGGTAAAGTAGCAGGATACAAAATGCACAGAAATCTCTGGCATTCCTATACACTAATAATGAAAATTCTGAAAGTGAAATCAGGAAAACACTCCCATTTACCATTGCAACAAAAAGAATAAAATATCTAGGAATAAACCTACCTAAGGAGAAAAAAGACCTGTATGCAGAAAATTATAAGACACTGATGAAAGAAATTAAAGATGATACAAATAGATGGAGAGATATACCATGTTCTTGGATTGGAAGAAAGAACATTGTGAAAATGACTCTACTACCCAAAGCAATCTACAGATTCAATGCAATCCCTATCAAACTACCACCGGCATTTTTCACAGAACTAGAACAAAAAATTTCACAATTTGTATGGAAACACAAAAGACCCTCTATAGCCAAAGCAATCTTTAGAAAGAAAAATGGAGCTGGAGGAATCAGGCTCCCTGATTTCAGACTATACTACAAAGGTAAAGTAATCAAGACAGCATGGTACTGGCACAAAAACAGAAATATAGATCAATGGAACCGGATAGAAAGCCCAGAGGTAAACCCACACACCTATGTTCACCTTATCCTTTGATAAAGGAGTCAAGAATATACAGTGGAGAAAATATAGCCTCTTCAATAAGCAGTGCTGGGAAAACTGGACAGGTACATGTAAAAGTATGAGATTAGAGCACTCCCCAACACCATACACAAAAATAAGCTCAAAATGGATTAAAGACCTAAATGTAAGGCCAGAAACTATCAAACTCTTAGAGGAAAATATAGGCAGAACACTCTATGACATAAATCACAGCAAGATCCTTTCTGACCCACCTCTTAGAGGAATGGAAATAAAAACAAAAATAAACAAATGGGACCTAATGAAACTTCAAAGCTTTTTCACAGGAAAGGAAACCAAAAACAAGGCCAAAAGACAACCTTCAGAATGGTAGAAAATATTTGCAAATGAAGCAGCTGACAAAGGATTAATCTCCAAAATTTATATGCAGCTCAATATCAAAAATACAAACAACCCAATCAAAAAATGGGCAGAAGACCTAAATAGACATTTCTCCAAAGAAAATATACAGATTGCCAACAAATACATGAAAGAATGCTCAACATCATTAATCATTAGAGAAATGCAAATCAAAGCTACAATGAGATATCATCTCACACCGGTCAGAATGGCCATCATCAAAAAATCTAGAAACAATAAATGCTGGAGTGTGGAGAAAAAGGAACACTCTTGCACTGCTGGTGGGAATCTAAATTGATACAGCCACTATGGAGAATAGTATAGAGGTTCCTTTAAAAACTACAAATAGAACTAGAATATGACCCAGCAATCCCACTACGGGGCACATACCCTGAGAAAACCATAATTCAAGATGAGTCATGTGCTAACACGTTCATTGCAACTCTATTTACAATACCCAGGAGATGGAAGCAACCTAAATGTCCACCCACAGAGGAATGGATAAAGAAGATGTGGCACATATATACAATGGAATATTACTCAGCCATAAAAAGAAATGAAATTGAGTTATTTGTAGTGAGGTGGATGGACATAGAGTCTGTCATACAGAGTGAAGTAAGTCAGAAAGAAAAAAACAAATACTGTATGCTAACACATGTATATGGAATCTAAGAAAAAAATAAAGTCATGAAGAACCTAGGGGTAAGATAGGAATGGAGACACAGACCTACTAGAGAATGGAGTTGAGCATGTGTAGAGGGGGAAGTGTAGGCTGTGACAAAGTGAGAGAGTGGCATGGACATATATACACTCCCAAACGTAGAATAGATAGCTAGTGGAAAGCAGCCACATAGCACAGGGAGATCGGCTCGGTGCTTTGTGACCACCTAGAGGGGTGGGATAGGGAGGATGGAGGGAAGGAGACGCAAGAGGGAAGATATATGGGAATGTGTAAATGTATACCTGATTTGCTTTGTTGTAGAGCAGAAACTGACACACCGTTGTGAAGCAATTGTACTGTAATAAAGATGTTAAAAAAAAAAAAAGACTGTGCATAAGACTGCCTTTCCCCACAGTCATAATGTGTTGTCCTTTTTATCCTAGGGGGGAATGAGATTTGCTATTATTTTGTTGAGGCTTTTTTTTTTTTTGGCATCTTTGTTGGGGTATGGTTGCTTTGCAGTGATGTGTTGGTTTCTGCTTTATAACAAAGTGATGTTGAGAATTTTGGGGTCCAAGTTAGTGAGGGATACTAATTTTAGTTTTCTTGTACTGTTTCTGTCTTGTTTTAGTGTCACAGTGATGCTAACATCTTAAATGAGTCTCAAAGTACTCTGTTATTTTCTCTTTTCTGAAGAATCTGTGTAGAATTGGTATTATTTCTTCCTTAAGTGTTTGGTAGAATTCACTTGTGAAACCATCTGGGGTTAAAGTTTTCTTTATGGGGTGATTTTAACTATACATTCAATTTTTGAAAACAGTTATAGGGCTACTCAGCTTATATGTTTTTCTTGAATAAGTGTTGTGTCTTTTGAAGAATTTGAATAATTTTTCTTGAATAAGTTTGTGTCTTTTGAAGAATTTGTCTATTACATTTAAATTTTCAGATTTTTTGACATAAATTTGTCCACAATATTCCCTTTTAAGTTGTGATTTTTATTACATGTAAAATATATATCAATAAAGCTGAAAGAATAAAATGTTTAAAAAAATTTTTTTTAATTTAGGGACGAAGGGAAGATGGCGGAAGAGCAAGACACAGAGATCACCTTCCTCCCTACAGATACACCAGAAATACATCTACACGTGGAACAACTCCTACAGAACACCTACTGAACGCTGGCAGAAGACCTCAGACCTCCCAAAAGGCAAGAAACTCCCCATGTACCTGGGTAGGGCAAAAGAAAAAAAGAAAAAACAGAGACAAAGAATAGGGATGGGATCTGCACCAGTGGGAGGAAGCTGTGAAGGAGGAAAGGTTTCCACACACTAGGAAGCCCCTTCACAGGCGGAGACTGCGGTTGGCGGAGGGCGGGGAGCTTTGGGGCCAAGGAGGAGAGTGCAGCAACAAGGGTGCGGAGGGCAAAGCGGGGAGACTCCTGCACAGAAGATGGGTGCCAACGGGCACTCACCAGCCCTAGAGGCTTGTCTGCTCACCCGCCGGGGCTGATGGGGCTGCAAGCTGAGGCTCGGGCTTTGGTCGGAGCGCCCCGAGAGGACTGGGGATGGCGGTGTGGACACAGCCTGAAGGGGTTAGTGCACCACGGCTAGCCGGGAGGGAGTCCGGGAAAAGGTCTGGAGCTGTCGAAGAGGCAAAAGGCGTTTTCTTCCCTCTTTGTTTCCTGGTACGCAAGGAGAGGGGATTAAGAAAGCTGCTTAAAGGAGCTCCAGAGACAGGCGCGAGCCGCAGCTAAAGGCGTGAACCCCAGAGACTGGCAGGAGACGCTAAGGCTTCGGCTGCCGCTGCCAAGAAGCGTGTGTGCAAGCACAGGTCACTCTCCACACCTCCCTTCTGGGGAGCCTGTGCAGCCCTCCACTGCCGGGTTCCCGGGATCCAGGGACAACTTCCCTGGGAGAATGCTCAGCGAGCCTCAGGCTGGTGCAATGTCACGCCGGCCTCTGCCACCGCAGGCTCACCCCGCACTCTGTGCCCCTTCGTTCCCCCTGGCCTGAGTGAGCCACAGCCCCCGAATCAGCGGCTCCTTTAAACCCGTCCTGTCTGAGTGAAAAACAGATGCCCTCCAGCGACCTACACGCAGAGGTGGGGCCAAATCCAAAGCTGAGCCCCTGGGAGCTGTGAGAACAAAGAAGAGAAAGAGAAATCTCTCCCAGCAGCCTCAGAAGCAGCGCATTAAAGCTCCACAATCAACTCGATGTACCCTGCATCTGTGGAATACATGAATAGACAACGAATCATCCCAAATTGAGGAGGTGGACTTTGAGAGCAAGATTTATGATTTTTTCTCCTTTTCCTCTTTTTGTGAGTGTGTATGTGTATGCTTCTGTGTGAGATTTTGTCTGTATAGCTTTGCTTCTACCATTTGTCCTAAGGTTCTATCAGTCTGTTATTTTGTTTTTGTTGTTGTTTTTAAATTTTTTTCTTAATAATTATTTTTTAATTTAATAACTTTATTATATTTTACTCTATTTTATTTTACTTTATCTTCATTCTTTCTTTCTTTTTTCCCTCCTCCCCTCCTATCTTCCTTCCTTCCTTCCTCCCACCATCCCTCCCTCCCTCCCTCCTTCCTTTCTTTCTTTCTTTCCTTCTTTTCTTCTTTCTCTTTCTTCCTTCCTTCCTTCCTTCCTTCCTTTCTTTCTTTTCTTTCTTTCTTTCTTTCTTTCTTTCTTTCTTTCTTTCTTTCTTTCTACTTCTACTAATTCTTTCTCTCTACTTTGTCTCCCTCTTAATCTAAGCCGTGTGGAGGAAAGGCTCTTGGTGCTGCAGCCAGGAGTCAGTGCTGTGCCTCTGACGTGGGAGAGCCAACTTCAGGAAATGGTCCACAAGAGACCTCCCATCTCCACATAATATCAAATGGCAAAAATCTCCCAGAGATCTCCATCCAAATGCCAACACCCAACTGCTCTCAATGACCAGCAAGCTACAGGGCTGGACAGCCTATGCCAAACAACTAGCAAAACAGGAACACAACCCCACCCATTAGCAGAGAGGCTGTCTAAAATCATAATAAGTCCACAGACACCCCAAAACACACCACCAGATGTGGACCTACCCACCAGAATGACAAGATCCAGCCTCATCCACCAGAACACAGGCAGTAGTCCCCTCCACCCGGAAGCCTACACAAACCACTGAACAAACCTTAGCCACTGGGGACAGACACCAAAAACAATGGGAACTACGAACCTGCAGCCTGCAAAAAGGAGACCCCAAACACAGTAAGATAAGCAAAACGAGAAGACAGAAAAACACACCGCAGATGAAGGAGCAAGATAAAAACCCACCAGACCTAACAAATGAAGAGGAAATAGGCAGTCTACCTGAAAAAGAATTCAGAATAATGATAGTAAAAATGTTCCAAAATCTTGAAAATAGAATGGACAAAATGCAAGAAACATTTAACAAGGACCTAGAAGAAATTAAGAAGAAACAAGCAACAATGAACAACACAATAAGTGAAATGAAAAATACTCTAGATGGGATCAATAGCAGAATAACTGAGGCAGAAGAACAGATAAGTGACTTGGAAGATAAAATAGTGGAAATAACTACTGCAGAGCAGAATAAAGAAAAAAGAATGAAGAGAACTGAGGACAGTCTCAGAGACCTCTGGGACAACATGAAATACACCAACATTCGAATTATAGGGGTTCCAGAAGAAGAAGAGAAAAAGAAAGGGACTGAGAAAATATTTGTAGATATTGTAGTAGAAAACTTCCCTAATATGGGAAAGGAAATAGTTAATGAAGTCCAGGAAGCACAGAGTCCCATCCAGAAAAAATCCAAAGAGAAATATGCCAAGACACATATTAACCAAACTGTCAAAAATTAAATACAAAGAAAACATGTTAAAAGCAGTAAGGGAAAAACAACAAATAACACACAAGGGAATCCCCATAAGATTAACAGCTGATCTCTCAGCAGAAACTCTGCAAGCCAGAAGGGAGTGGCAGGACATATTTAAAGTGATGAAGGAGAAAATCCTGCAACCAAGATTACTCTACCAAGCAAGGATCTCATTCAGATTTGATGGGCAAATTAAAACCTTTACCAACAAGCAAAAGCTGAGAGAGTTCAGTACCACTAAACCAGCTTTACAACAAATGCTAAAGGAACTTCTCTAGGCAAGAAACACAGCAGAAGGAAAAGACCTACAATAACAAACCCAAAACAATTTAGAAAATGGGAATACGGACATACATATCGATAATTACCTTAAATGTAAATGGACTAAGTGCTCCCACCAAAAGACACAGATTGACTGAATGGATACAAAAACAAGACCCATATATATGCTGTCTACAAGAGACCCACTTCAGACCTAGAGACACATACAGACTGAAAGTAAGGGGATGGAAAAAGATATTCCATGCAAATGGAAACCAAAAGAAAGCTGGAGTAGCAATTCTCATATCAGACAAAATAGACTTTAAAATAAAGACTGTTACAAGAGACAAAGAAGGACACTACATAATGAGCAAGGGATTGATCTAAAAAGAAGATATAACAATTGTAAATATTTATGCACCCAACATAGGAGCACCTCAATATATAAGGCAAATACTAACAGCCATAGAAGGGGAAATCGACAGTAACACATTCATAGTAGGGGACTTCAACACCCCACTTTCACCAATGGACAGATCATCCAAAATGAAAATAAATAAGGAAACACAAGCTTTAAATGATCCATTAAACAAGATGGACTTAATTGATATTTATAGGACATTCCATTCAAAGACAACAGAATACACATTTTCTCAAGTGCTCATGGAACATTCTCCAGGATGGATCATATCTTGGATCACAAATCAAGCCTTGGTAAATTTAAGAAAATTGAAATCGTATCAAGTATCTTTTCCGACCACAATGCTATGAGACTAGACATCAATTACAGGAAAATATCTGTAAAAAATACAAACACATGGAGACTAAACAATACACTACTTAATTACGAAGTGATCACTGAAGAAATCAAAGAGGAAATTTAAAATATACCTAGAAACAAATGACAATGGAGACACGATGACCCAAAACCTATGGGACACAGCAAAAGCAGTTCTAAGAGGCGAGTTTATAGCAATACAAGCCCACCTTAAGAAACAGGAAACATCTTGAATAAGCAACCTAACCTTGCACCTAAAGCAATTAGCGAAAGAAGTTCAAAAAAAACCCCAAAGTTAGCAGAAGGAAAGAAATCATAAAAATCAGATCAGAAATAAATGAAAAAGAAATGAAGGAAATGATAGCAAAGATCAATAAAACTAAAAGCTTGTTTTTTGAGAAGATAAACAAAATTGTTAAACCATTAGCCAGACTCATCAAAAAAAAAGGTGGGGGAGAAGACTCAAATCAATAGAATTAGAAATGAAAAAGGAGAAGTAACAACTGACACTGCAGAAATACAAAAGATCATGAATGATTACTACAAGCAACTCTATGCCAATAAAATGGACAACCTGGAAGAAATGGACAAATTCTTAGAAATGTACAACCTGACAAGACTGAATCAGGAAGAAATAGAAAATATGAACAGATGAATCACAAGCCCTGAAATTGAAACTGTGACTAAAAATATTCCAACAAATAAAAGCCCAGGACCAGATGGCTTCACAGGCGAATTCTATCAAACATTAAGAGAATAGCTACCACCTATCCTTCTCAAACTCTTCCAAACTATAGCAGAGGGAGGAACACTCCCAAACTCATTCTACGAGGCCACCATCACCTTGATACCAAAACCAGACAAGGATGTCACAAAGAAAGAAAACTATAGGCTAATATCACTTATGGACATACATGCAAAAATCCTCAACAAAATACTAGCAAACAGAATCCAACAGCACATTAAAAAGATCATACACCATGATCAAGTGGGGTTTATTCCAGGAATGCAAAGATTCTTATATATGCAAATCAATCAATGTGATAAACCATATTAACAAATTGAAGGAGAAAAACCATATGATCATCTCAATAGATGCAGAGAAAGCTTCTGACAAAGTTCAACAACCATTTATGATAAAAACCCTGCAGAAAGTAGGCATAGAGGGAACTTTCCTCAACATAATAAAGACCATATATGACAAACCCACAGCCAACATCATCCTCAATAGTGAACAACTGAAAGCATTTCCACTAAGATCAGGAAAAAGACAAGGTTGCCCACTCTCACCGTTCTTATTCAACATAGCTTTGAAAGTTTTAGCCACAGCATTCAGAGAAGAAACAGAAATAAAATGAATCCAAAATGGAAAAGAAGTAAAGCTGTCACTGTTTTCAGATGACATGATATACATAGAGAATCCTAAAGATGCTACCAGAAACTACTAGAGCTAATCAATGAATTTGGTAAAGTAGCAGGATACAAAATTAATGCACAGAAATCTCTTGCATTCCTATACACTAAGGATGAAAAATCTGAAAGTGAAATCAAGAAAACACTCCCATTTACCATTGCAACAAAAAGAATAATATATCTAGCAATAATCCTACCAAAAGAGAAAAAAGACCTGTATGCAGAAAATTATAAGACACTGATGAAAGAAATTAAAGATGATACAAACAGATGGAGAGATATACCATGTTCTTGGATTGGAAGAAACAACATTGTGAAAATGACTCTACTACCCAAAGCAATCTACAGATACAATGCAATCCCTATCAAACTACCACTGGCATTTTTCACCAAACTAAAACAAAATATTTCACAATATGTATGGAAACACAAAAGACCCTGAATAACCAAAGCAATCTTGGGAATGAAAAACGGAGCTGGTGGAATCAGGCTTCCTGACTTCAGACTATACTACAAAGCTACAGTAATCAAGACAGTATGGTCCTGGCACAAAAACAGAAATATAGATCAATGGAACAGGATAGAAAGCCCAGAGATAAACCCATGCACATATGGTCACCTCATCTTTGATAAAGGAGGCAGGAATGTACAGTGGAGAAAGGAGAGCCTCTTCAATAAGCAGTGCTGGGAAAACTGGACTGGTACATGTAAAGGTATGAGATTAGATCACTCCCTAACACCATACTCAAAAATAAGCTCAAAATGGATTAAAGACCTAAATGTAAGGCCAGATACTATCAAACTCTTAGAGGAAAACATAGGCAGAATGCTCTATGACATAAATCACAGCAAGATCCTTTTTGACCCACCTCTTAGAGAAATGGAAATAAAAACACAAATAAACAAATGGGACCTAATGAAACTTCAAATCTTTTGCACAGCAAAGGAAACCATAAACAAGACCAAAAGACAACCCTCAGAATGGGAGAAAATATTTGCAAATGAAGCAACAGACAAAGGATTAATTTACAAGCAGCTCATGCAGCTCAATAAGAAAAAAACAAATAAACCAATCCAAAAATGGTCAGAAGACCTAAGCAGACATTTCTCCAGAGAAGATATACAGACTGCCAACAAATACATGAAAGAATGCTCAACATAATTAATCATTAGAGAAATGCAAATCAAAACTACAATGAGATATCATCTCACACCTGTCAGAATGGCCATCATCAAAAAATGTAGAAACAATAAATGCTGGAGAAGGTGTGGAGAAAAAGGAACACTCTTGCACTGCTGGTGGGAATGTGAATTGGTACAGCCACTATGGAGAACAGTATGGAGGTTCCTTAAAAAACTACAAATAGAACTACAATATGACCCAGCAATCCCACTACTGCACATGTACCCTGAGAAAACCATAATTCAAAAAGAGTCATGTACCAACATGTTCATTGCAGCTCTATTTACAATAGCCCAGAGATGGAAACAACCTAAGTGTCCATCTTCAGATGAATGGATAAAGAAGATGTGGCACATATATACAATGGAATATTACTAGCCATAAAAAGAAATGAAATTGAGCTATTTGTAATGAGGTGGATACACCTTGAGTCTGTCATACAGAGTGAAGTAAGTCAGAAAGAGAAAGACAAATACCATATGCTAACACATATATATGGAATTTAGGGGGAAAAATATGTCATGGAGAACCTAGGGGTAAGACAGGAATAAAGACAGAGACCTACTAGAGAACGGACTTGAGGATACGGGGAGGGGGAAGGGTAAGCTGTGAGAAAGCGAGAGAGAGACATGGACATATATACACTACCAAACGTAAGGTAGATAGCTAGTGGGAAGCAGCCACATAGCACAGGGAGATCAGCTCGGTGATTTGTGACCGCCTGGAGGAGTGGTATAGGGAGGGTGGGAGGGAGGGAGACGCAAGCGGGAAGATATGGGAACATATGTATATATATAACTGATTCATTTTGTTGTGAAGCTGAAACTAACATAACACACCATTGTAAAGAAATTATACCCCAGTAAAGGTGTTAAAAAAAAAGTACAAAAAAATTATGTCTGTAAAAGTAAAAAAGGGGACACAGCATGAAGCCAAGAGTGTAATGTGGATTTCAGATACTCCATTTCTTATGCCAGGCACCTTGGCACCACTGGGCATTTGCTCAGCCAGAGCTCAGCTCCTGCTGCCCTCTTTCTGGGCTCCTGGAATAGAATGATTTAAACTTGTTCTTTGACAACTAGTTAACACATGGCCCTTTCTCTTTGGCCTCCCTTAGTCTTTCTTCCTTTATCAGACTTCCCAACCTGCCCACAACTTTCCTCCAGAGAAAATCAATCACTCCCTTCTCTGAGCTCCCTAAACACTCAGAACACACCTCTTCTTTTTAAAAAAAAATTTTTATATTGGAATATAGTTGATTTACAATATTGTGTCAGTTTCAGGTGTACCTCAAAGTGATTCAGTTATACACATAGGTATATCTATTCTTTTTCAAATTCTTTTCCCATTTAGGTTATTACAGAATATTGAGTATAGTTCTCTATGCTATACAGTAGGTTCTTGCTGTTTACCTATTTTTCATATAGTAGTGTGTATATGTTAATCCCAAACTCCTAATTTACACCCCCTCCACCTTTCCCCTTTGGTAACCATAACTTTGTTTTCTATGTCTGAGTCTATTTCTGTTTTGTAAATAAGTTCATTTGTACCACTTTTTTTAGATTCCACATATAAGTGATATCATATGGTATTTTCTTTCTCTCAGACATAAAAAAGAATGAAATACTGCCATTTGCAGCACCATGGATGGACCTAGAGGTGATCATACTAAATGAAGTAAGTCACACAGAGCAAGACAGAACACACCTCTTAAGAGCAGCCGCCCCATTTTATTATAGTTGTGGTTTATGTTTGTTTCCAATCAGAAGAGGACCTTCTGGAAAGAAGAGCCTGGCCACGCTACGGCCTTTCAGTGTTTGGGCCACTAGGTCCTCACAATGCATCCTGGGTTGTATTGACTCAAGCAGGAGGAGGGCCATCCACCACTGCCGCTGTACACCCTCCATGTCAGCCTCCTTGTCACCTGCCTCTTTGCCTTTCTAAAAGTGCTGCAGGGGGATTTTGCAAGAAGAAGTAATAACAGGTAGCCCTTTTGTGGATGAGCGTGAGATGAACCAATTCCCATTTGTGAGAAATAGGTAAGCCTTCTTGATAAGACACACATATGGCGTTTTTCCTGCCACCACTCTGGGGCTGTCCTGTCTTGTGCTTCAGCACTGCCCCCTTGCAGGGGCATGAGGGCATCACCCATGAGGCCTGTTTAGCTTGGTGGTTGTCTGAGCTTTCAGGAAAGTGGAATGTTTTGGCTGCTAAGAAAAGAGTTTTTTCTGTGTTTTGGCCAGGAAACTCTCCATGGCTGTGTTGCTGGCAAAGCAGGAATTGTGGTGGTGAGTAATAGCTTCAGACTGTTAATAACACGATGAATGAAGTCCTACATGTTCTCAAACCCAGCCCCAACTGGAGATTTGTTATAAATTATCCAAGATTAAATTGAAGGAAACACCAAATTTAAGTAGAGAACCCGATCTACTGGGCCAAACTGTCCCTAAAATACAACATGAAAGTCCCACCCTGGGCTCATCACTTACTCCTGAAGCTTATTTATAATACAATTCAAGAAACAGTATGCTTTTATTCTTACCTTTAAGGCCTCTCTTTCCTCTTCGGAATATCTCACCTTTTATGCAATGGGGAAAAGGTGGTTAGAAAAAATTAAATTTTAACTTACAGATTCTGAGCGTGTCTCAGTGTGAAAAGAAAATCACTTCATATTTTGGGCAGTAAAATGAATCTGAAGTCTATCGCACGTGTGATTGTCTCCTAGGAGACCCAAGCATGAATCATCACCATGGAGACTACTTGGGCCCTCACTGCTCGAAATCATGAATGTAGATTATCAGCCAGGGTTTGTTTTGGGGGAGGAAAGACTATAATTACCGGCCAAGCCTTACACACTACTACAGAGTTGTGTGCCCAAGGTGAGCTGTGATCTGCGACCACTGCAAGTCTGCTCTGGCAGCGTGAGTGGGAAATCTCATGGGCTGTTCTTTTAAAACACCTCTAGGGCCTGAGAGCAGATAGGCCCATCCTCAGAAACACATCAGCACCCAGGAGATGGAGCAGGCAGCCAGTCATCTGGGGGGAGAGTCTCTCACTTTGAAAGCTGGGCTTTGGGAAGATTCCAACCCAGAAGTAGCACTTCCTTTGTTGGCCCTACCCCATGCAGTGCCATGCTGGGGCTGGCTAAGATGAAAAGAACACATGATGTTCTGTTCTTCATCTAGCTTTCTTGAAACTCATTTTTTACATAATCACAGCAAAAATCACCATCAACAAAAATCAACAATTCTAGTAATCATATTATTCACAACAATTGTTTCCTAGGCCTGTCCCTTATCAGAGCTGGGCCCAGTGCTGGGTGTTCAGACTTTCTCTTGCCAGACTGGGGAGTGGGCCCAGCTCTAGCCTTCCCTCCACCTTTGTCTTAGTGATCAGTGTTTGCTGTACACTGGATGTACCGACGGAATGGTAATGATGTCAAGAAGTTTTGAAGATGTCTCTTGTGGGATTATGTAGACATGCGGTGGCAATGTTGCCTGGTGACCACTCCTGGAGTCTGGTTTGGTGGGCTGGAAAGATGACCAGGAAAGGGAAGAAATGGTTTGAAAAGACACATGTCAGGGTTTTGGTCTTTCTGTAGCAGGCTGGCACATAATAATCCGCTTTAGATTTAGAACAGCTGGTGCTCAAGTTTTATATGTAATAGCAGGAAACATGTTTTCTGATCATCTGTTTTATTAATGTGATTTTTGGATGCTGATGGTATTTAAACATTATATTTCTAATCCTTTTATAACATATTTATTCAATGAAGACTTAACATCTTCCTCTTCTCTTGAACCCCTAAGAGCTCTTTCTCCGGACAGTGCTGTTTGAGAATTCAGATGTACAAAGTCAAATCAGAGAAAAGATGGCATGTTTCTTTATTTTGAAGATAATGCAGGGATCATAGTAAACAGTAAATGCAAAACGAAAGTTTCTGCCAGCCAGGACCAGTTACAAAGGATTGTACAGACTTGTAGCCCAGGATTGCAGCCAATGCTGGCAGCATTGCATGATTCTTCAGTGTATTTGTTTTTTTAAAAAAGCCATTAAGGGGGCTTCCCTGGTGGCGCAGTGGTTGAGAGTCCGCCTGCCGTTGTAGGGGACACAGGTTAGTGCCCTGGTCCGGGAAGATTCCACATGCCGCGCGGAGCGGCTGGGCCCGTGGACCATGGCCGCTGGGCCTGTGCGTCCGGAGCCTGTGCTCCGCAACAGGAGAGACCACAACAGTGAGAGGCCCGCATACCGCAAAAAAAAAAAAAAAAAAAAAAAAGCCATTAGGGACAGAACTCACATGTCACCTCTTCTGTAATGCTTTACAGACTTCACAGCCACCCCTGCCCACCACCAGCCACCTGTACTTCTGTGGGGTTTTCTGTGCACCATGCCCACTTACTCAGACCCGATTTCCCATGGGTTAGTTGGGCAAGTAACTTCTTCAGCTGGCCCAGAAGCTCCTTGTGGGAAATGTCTGCATGATTCATCTTCATATACCCCTTTCATCCATTCAAAAATAAGTTTATCAAGCACCAGAATACCAGGCATTGAGGACAAAGTGCTGGAGGAGACTGCTGGGCTCCTAGGAGAGGCAGCCCAGTGGATAAGCGAAGGGTCCAGTGGGGCCAGCTGGGCTGTGTGGAGGTGGCACATGCTTGGAGGGAGAATGCCCAGAGCACACGTTGCTGCAACCAACAGCTGGGGAGAGCTGCCCTGAAGGACAGCAGGAATTTAGCCCTGTGACGGGACAAGAAAAAAGCAAAGCAGATAGTCAAAGGGAAGAGTGAGTGCAAAAGCCTACGCTGACAAATAGGTGGGGATTGTTCTAGAAACGGGACAGGTCAGCACAGTGGAGGTTAGTACATGCAAGTGTGGATGGATCCAGATCCTGAGACTGATGAGGAGCTGTGACTCCGCTCTAGGTGAGATGAAGGCCAGTGAAGGGTGCTCAGCAGGGTGGTCAGCCACCAAAGCATTCATGTTTATAATAGGATCACTCTAACTTTTTTGAAGAGGTTGGAGGGAGGCTGGAACAGAGCCCATTCTGAACAGGTGGTCGTGGTTTGACCGTGGTTGTGCCAGACTTCGAGGGTTTCTTGCCTCAAGTGGCTGTAATAAGGCCACCAGGGACCAGGAGGGGATGTTTAGAACTTGGGAGAAAATGGCATTACAGCACCAACTGCCTAAGGTTCTACCTTTAGGGCTTTTCCTGAAATGGGGAAAGAATAGGACAGAGGAGCCGCCCTGCAAGTGTACCCTTGAATATGGATTCCTTGGCCCCCAAGGAAGCTGGAGGGAAGCGAGGGCTGCTGGAGATCCCAGGCTGTGCCATCTGTCCATACCTCCCCTTCCACCCCCTCCTGCTG
>NW_006786248.1:665313-681428 GCF_000442215.2 Lipotes vexillifer
TTGTTACTGAATCAAGCTTGAGTCCGCTTGCCCATGCACAGTAAAGCCAATCTACTGGCACTGGGTTGTGGTGAAGGAAAGTGCAGCATTTATTGCAGGAGCCAAGCAAGAAGTCCAAAAGACCTGAACTCTCCAGTGGATTTCAGGGAAAGGTTTTTAAAGACAGGGTGAGGAAAGGGGGTTGTGAGGTCTGTGATCAACCAGTGGACATTCTTCTGATTGGTTGGTGGTGAGGTAATTGGGAGTCAAGATCATCAACCTCTGGTTCCAACTGGTCTGGGGTCTACATGCTTGTGAGCAGTATGCAATTAACTTCTTCCACATGGTGGGGGTTTCAGTATCTGTAAAACAGCTCAAAGGATATGGCTTAGAACATTATCTATAGCCCTTGAGGAGGAACTGAAAGTCCTTGACTTTGTTTAATGGCTAAACTATTGTTATTTTGTCTTGCTTGACTGTTTTCCTTTCTTTCTGCATTTTCTCACTTCTCTGATTAAATTTACTCTTTGGAACTTGGGAAAGCCTAGGAGGCTAAAGTATTTTATAGACAAGGGGCAGGCAGAGGATGTGTGGGAGGGGAATCTGTTCTGAGAAGACCACATAGGGTCCTGCTCTGTTACAGCATCACTTCCTGCATGTACCATGATGCAAAAGGGTCAGGAGACACAACAGAGTTATATTTCCCAAAAGGGATTCCTTAGAAGTCTGTGCATGGGAGACCACCTCAGGGTACTAAGAGGCTTCCATGAGCGAATAAGCTCAAGAACATTTGGCAGAATTCTACACACATCCGATGCCCACCTTTTGGAGCTGTACAATGCACTGACATACTGGAGACACAGAAAGCCCTCAGTCAAAGGTCCTTCCCCAACTTTCTTTACTCAGGATTTCTGAGACGCATTTAACCATGGGGTCAACTTTTTTATTACATAATCACGTATTAATATTCCACACAATGCCCATTATGTAATGCCATTATAGATTTCCTAGAGGAACTGAAATAGATAAAGAGCTCTGGAAGGAACACAACAGAGAGCATAAAACAGAATCACTGAAAAAACAAGTAAGTGAAGAAAAAGAAAGAAAAAGAAAGAAAGAAAGAAAGAAAGATAAAAAGAAAGAAAGAAAGAAAGAAAAGAAAGAAAGAAAGAAAGAAAGAAAAAGAAAGAAAGAAAGAAAGAAAGAAAAAGAAAGAAAGAAAAAGAAAAAGGAAGAAAGGAAGGAAGGAGGGAGCGAGGAAGAGAATGCATGCTTACATAAAATACATATGAACAGATCCACAAAAAAGTATGCATTTATTCTTATAACAATTGTGAGGTTTGCAGGACAAGAATTATCATGTGCAATTTACAGGAGGATGTGAAGGCTCAGGAAAAGAGCTGGTTTGTCTTGGGTGAAGTGTCTTCTTTTTTTTTTTTTCTTTATTTTAACAGATCTTTATTGATGTATAATAACTTCACAACACTGTGTTACTTTCTGTTGTACAAAAAAGTGAATCAGCCATATGCATACATATGTCCCCATATACCCTCCCTCTTGAGACCCCCTCCCATCCTGTTTATCCCACCCCTCTAGGTCATTGCAAAGCACTGAGTTGATCTCCCCGTGCTATGCTGCTGCTTCCCACTGCTAACTATTTTACATTCAGTAGTGTATATATGTCAATGCTACTCTTACTTTGCCCCAGCTTCCCCCTCCCACCTCATGACCTCAAGTCCATTCTCTATGTCTACATCTTTATTCCTGCACTGCAACTAGGTTCGCCAGTACCTTTTTTTTTTTTTTTTTTTTAGATTCCATATATATATGTTAGCATACGGTATTTGTTTTTCTCTTTCTGACTTACTTCACTCTGTGTGACAGACTCTAGGTCCATCCACCTCACTACAAATAACTCAGTTTTGTTTCTTTTTATGGCTGAGTAATATTCCATTGCATATATGTGCCACATCTTCTTTATCCATTCATCTGTTGATGGACATTTAGGTTGGTTCCATGTCCTGGCTATTATAAATAGTGCTTAAATGAACATTGTGGTACATGTCTCTTTGAATTATGGTTTTCTCGGGGTATATGCCCAGTAGTGGGATTGCTGGATCATATGGTAGTTCTATTTTTTGTTTTCGAAGGAACCTCCATCATACTGTTTTCCATAGTGGTAGTATCAATTTACATCCCCACCACCAGTGCAGGAGGGTTCCCTTTTCACCACACCCTTTCCAGCATTTATTGTTTTTAGATTTTTTGATAATGGCCTTTCTGACTGGCATGAGGTGATACCTCATTGTAGTTTTTTAGGTTTTTTTGTTTTGTTTTGTTTTTGCAGTATGTGGGCCTCTCACTGTTGTGGCCTCTCCCATTGTGGAGAACAGGCTCCGGACGCACAGGCTCAGCAGCCACGGCTCATGGGCCCAGCTGCTCCGCGGCACGCGGGATCCTCCCAGACCAGGGCACAAACCCATATCCCCTGCATCCACAGGCAGACTCCCAACCACTGTGCCACCAGGGAAGCCCCCTCATTGTAGTTTTGATTTGCATTCTCTAATAATTAGTGATGTTGAGCATCTTTTCATGTGCCTCTTGGCCATCTGTATGTCTTCTTTGGTGAAACGTCTATTTAGGTCTTCTGCCCATTTTTTAACTGGATTGTTTGTTTTTTTGATATTCAGCTCCATGAGCTGTTTATATATTTTGGAGATTAATCCTTTGTCTGTTGTTTCATTTGCAAATATTTTCTCCCATTCTGAGGGCTGTCTTTTTGTCTTGTTTATGGTTTCCTTTGCTGTGAAAAATCTTTTAAGTTTAATTAAGTCCCATCTTTTAATTTTTGTTTTTATTTCTGTTACTCTAGGAAGTAGGTCAAAAAGTATCTTGCTGTGGTTTATGTCAAAGAATATTTTTCCTATGTTTTCCTCTAAGAGTTTTATAGTATTTGGTCTTACATTTAGGTCTTTAATCCATCTGGAGTTTATTTTTGTGTATGGTGTTCTAATTTCATTCTTTTACATGTAGCTGTCCAGTTTTCCCAACACTATTTATTGAAGAGGTTGTCTTTCCTGTATCGTATGTTCTTGCCTCCTTTGTCATAAATTAGGTACCCATATGTGCATGGGTTTATCTCTGGGCATTCTATCCTGTACCATTGATCTATGTTTCTGTTTTTGTGGCAGTACCATACTGTCTTGATTACCGTAGCTTTGTAGTATAGTTTGAATTTAGGGAGCCTGATTCCTCCAGCTCTGTTTTTCTTTCTGAAGATTGCTTTGGCTATTTGGGGGCTTCTGTGTTTCCATACGAATTGTAAAATTTTTTGTTCTAATTCTGTGAAGAATGCCATTGGTAGTTTCATAGAGATTACATTGAATCTGTAGATTGCTTTGGGTATTATAGTCATTTTCACAATATTGATTCTTCCAATCCAAGAACATGGTGTATTTCTCCATTTGTTTATGTCATCTTTGATTTCTTTCATCAGTGTTTTATAGTTTTCTGAGTACAATCTTCTGCCTCCATAGGCAGGTTTATTCTTAGGTATTCTATTCTTTTTGTTGCAGTGGTAAGGGGTAGTGTTTCGTTAATTTCTCTTTCAGATTTTCTGTAGTCAGCATATAGGAATGCCAGAGATTTATGTGCATTAATTTTGTATACTGCAACCTTACAAAGTCCATCGATTAGTTCTAGTAGTTTTCTGGTGGCATCTTTAGGATTTTCTATGTATAGTATCATGTCATCTGCAAACAGTGACAGTTTTACTTCTTCTTTTCCAATTTGGATTCCTTTTATTTCTTTTTCTTCTCTGATTGCTATGGCTAGGACTTCCAAAACTATGTTGAATAAGAGTGGCGAGAGTGGACATCCTTGTCTTGTTCCTCATATTAGTGGAAATACTTTCAGTTTTCACCATTGAGTATGATGCTTGCTGTGGGTTTGTCATAAATGGCCTTTATTATGTTGAGGTAGGTTCCATCTATGCCCACTTTCTGGAGAGTTTTTATCATAAATGGGTGTTGAATTTTGTCAAAAGCTTTTTCTGCATTTATTGAGATGATCATATGGTTTTTATTCCTTAATTTGTTAATGTGGTGTATCACATTGATTGATTTGCATATATTGAAGAATCTTGTATCCCTGGGTTAAATCCCACTTGATCATGGTGTATGATCCTTTTAATGTGCTGTTGGATTCTGTTTGCTAGTATTTTGTTCAAGATTTTTACATCTATGTTCATCATTGATATTGGTCTATAATTTTCTTTTTTTGTGATATCTTTTTCTGGTTTTGGTATCAAGGTGATGGTGGCTTTGTAGAATAAATTTGGGAGTGTTTCTCTCTCTGCAATTTTTGGAAGAGCTTGAGAAAGACTGGTGTTAGCTCCTTTCTAAATGTTTGATAGAATTCAGCTGTGAAGCCATCTGGTCCTGGGCTTTGTTGGTTGGGAGACTTTTAATTACGGTTTCAATTTCATTACTTGTGATAGGTCTGTTTATATTTTCTAAATCTTCCTTGTTCAGCCTAAGAAAATTGTACCTTTCCAAGAAGTTGTCCATTTTTTCGTGGTTGTCCATTTTATTGGCATATATAGTTGCTTGTAGTAATCTCTCATGATCCTTTGTATTTCTGCAGTGTCAGTTGTTACTTCTTTTTCATTTCTAATTCTGTTGATTTGAATCTTCTCCCTTTTTCTCTTTATTAGTCTGACTAATGGTTTATCAAATTTGGTTATCTTCTCAAATAACCAGCTTTTAGTTTTATTGATCTTTGCTATTGTTTTCTTCATTCCTTTTTCATTTACCTCTGATCTGATCTTTATGATTTCTTTCCTTCTACTGACTTTGGGTTTTCTTTGTTCTTCTTTCTCTAGTTGTTTTAAGTGTAGATTGTTTATTTGAGATTTTTCTTGTTTCTTGGGGTGGGATTGAATTGCCATAAACTTCCCTCTTAGAACTGCTTTTGCTGCATCCTATGGGTCATCATGTTTTTGTTGTCATTTGTTTCTATGTATATTTTATTTATTCTTTGACTTCTTCAGTGTTCTCTTGGTTGTTTAGTAGTGCATTGTTTAGCCTCCATGTATTTGTGTTTTTTACAGTTTTTTTCCTATAATTGATTTCCAATCTCATAATGTTGTGGTCAAAAAAGATGCTTGATACAATTTCAATTTTCTTAACTTTTCTGAGGATTGATTTGTGACCCAAGATGTGATCTATCCTGGAGAATATTCCATGTGCGCTTGAGAAGAAAGTGTATTCTGCCACTTTGGGGTGGAGTGTTCTATAAATAGCAATTAAATCTATCTGGTCTATTGTGTCATTTAAAGCTTGTGTTTCCTTATTTATTTTCCATTTGGATGATCTGTCCATTGGTGTAAGTGGGGTGTTAAAGTCCCCTACTATTATTGTTTTGCCATCATTTTCTCCTTTCATGGTTGTTAGCATTTGCCTTATGCATTGAGCTGCTTCTATGTTGGGTGCATAAATATTTATAATTGTTATATCTTATTCTTGGATTGATCCTTTGATCATTATGTAGGGTCCGTCCTTATCTCTTGTAAAGTTTTATTTTAAAGTCTATTTTACCTGATACAAGTTTTGCAACTCCAACTTTCTTTTGACTTCCATTTGCATGGAATATCTTTTTCTCTCCCATCACTTTCAGTCTGTATGTGTCCCTAGGTCTGAAGTCAGTCTCTTGTAGACAGCATATATATGGGTCATTTTTTTGGTAACCATTCAGCGAGCCTGTGTCTTTTGGTTGGAGCATTTAATCCATTCACATTTAAGGTAATTATCCATATGTATGTTCCTATTACCATTTTCTTAACTGTTTGGGGGGTTTCTTGTGGGTCTTTTTCTTCTCTTGTGTTTCCTGCCTAGAGATGTTTCTTTAGCATTTGTTGTAGAGCTGGTTTGGTGGTGCTGAATTCTCTTAGATTTTGCTTGTCTGTAAAGCTTCTGATTTCTCCATCGAATCTGAATGAGATCCTTGCTAGGTAATCTTGGTTGTAGGTTTTTCTCTTACATCACATTAAGTATATCCTGCCCCTTCCTTCTGGCCTGCAGAGTTTTTGATGAAAAGTCAGCTGATAACCTTATGGGGATTCCTTTGTATGTTATTTTTTGTTTTTCCCTTGTTGCTTTTAATATTTTTTCTTTGAATTTAATATTTGTTGGTCTGATTAATATGTGTCTTTGTGTGTTTTTCCTAGGGTTTATCCTGTATGAGACTCTCTGTGCTTCCAGACTTGGGTGACCATTTCCTTTCCCATGTTAGGGAAGTTTTCAACTATAATCTCTTCAAGTATTTTCTCAGTCCCTTTCTTTTTCTCTTCTTCCTCTGGGACCCTTATAATTCAAATGTTGGTGCATTTAGTGTTGTCCCAGAGGTCTCTGAGATTGTCTTCAATTCTTTTCATTCTTTTTCTTTATTCTGCTCCTTGGCAGAATAAATGCTCCACCATTTTGTCTTCCAGCTCATTTATGCATTCTTCTGCTCAGTTATTCTGTTTGATTCCTTCTAGTGTATTTTTTCTTTCTTTTTTTTTTTGCAATATGTGCGCCTCTCACTGTTGTGGCCTCTCCCGTTGTGGAGCGCAGGCTCAGTGGCCATGGCTCACAGGCCCAGCTGCTCTGCGGTATGTGGGATCTTCCCGGACCAGGGCACGAACCCGTGTCCCCTGCATTGGCAGGCGGACTCTCAACCACTGCGCCACTAGGGAAGCCCCTTCTAGTGTATTTTTCATTTCAGTTATTGTGTTGTTCATCTCTGTTTGTTTGTTCTTTAGTTCTTCTAGATCTTTGTTAAACATTTCTTGTGTTTTCTCATTCCATGACTCCATTCTATTTCTGAGATTATGTATCATCTCTACTATCATTACTCTGAATTATTTTTCAGGTAGATTGCCTATTTCCTCTTCATTTATTTGGTCTTGTAGGTTTTTACTTTGCTCCTTCATCTGTGATTTTTTTTTTTTTTTAATGAGCGGGATTGTGTTCCTGTCTAACTGGTTGTTTGGCCTGAGGCTTCCAACACTGGAGTTTGTAGGTTGTTGGGTAGAGCTGGGTCTTGGTGCTGAGATGAGGACCTCCGTGAGACCTCACTCTGATGAATATTCTCTGGGGTCTGAGGTTCTGTGTTAGTCCAGTGGTTTGGACTTGGAGCTCCCACCGCAGGAGTTTCGGCCCGACACCAGCTCATGAACAAAGATTCTGTAAGCTGCGTGGGATGGCAAAAAAAAGAAAAAGAAAAAGAAAAAAAAACAATAACAAATTAAATAATAAAATTAGACTAGAAAACTAACAGATATGTTAGAAAGAATATAAAAATAAAAATATAGATGAATCAACAACCAGAAGGTACATCAGTACCACAATAATAAAAAAGAGGAGGAGGGAAAATTTTTAAAAAGTGGGGGGAAAGTTCTTGGCTGTGGAGAGCGGGGCCTAAGCAAGGGTAAGTTTGGGTGGTGGGTGGGGCCTATGCTTAGGACCCACAGGGCTGGAAAAGGCCCTGGGGGCCTGTGGGGGGTGGGGCTTAAGCTCAAGGAACAGAAGGAGCCCAGGCATGTCCCCCACCCTTCATCTCAGAGGGTGGGGAACCTGACCTGGGAGCCCAGCAGGCTTCCGGGGCTCGAGTGGGTTGGGCAAATGCCCTCCTCTTCTCTCCTGCTCCTCCGGTCCTGGAGGGTCCCTCCCACTTGCCTCTCCTGATCTCCCAGGCCTCCCTCCTGTTCCCCCAGGACCAATGCGGCCACAGGGTGAGAGGACCTTGGAGGGCAGGGAACTGGCCTGGGAGCTCAGCAGGCTCCCCAGGCCTGAGTGAGCAGGGCAAATGCCCTCCACTCCTCTCCTGTTCCTCCCAGAGGACCCCTCCTGCCTGCCTCTCCTGATCTCTCTGGCCTTAGGGGCACCAATCCTGTCTGGCCTCCACTTCTTCTCCCACCTCAGTCCTCCCACATCCTACTGGTTCAATTGGGGGTTTCTCCCGTCTCCTTGGACATCAGGGTCCCCCACCAGGGGCCAGCAGATGCCTTAGTTGTGGGGAGATGCTAACTCGGCATCTTCCCACACTGCCATCTTGACTCTGCCCCCCTTTCTCTTGTGGGTGAAGTTTCTAGTAAGAGAAGATGACCCTTGAATCTGATTCTAATCCCAAAGCTCTTCCACTACAGCAGACTGTTTCCAAACATGACTGAAGTACATAAGGATCTCCTAGAAAATTGTCAGAAATAGCATTGAACATGTCCCTTGAAGAACCCGGAAAGTAACTCCATCAGTAAAATGGCATCCATCTGGGCACAGATCAAGAGTGCTATGTGCATGAAGAATGCCTCATGTATTCAATGGGGCCCTGGCCACTAAGTGAAGCCAAAACGTGTGTAAGATTCAATTTAAACAACTAGAAGTAATCATTACAGTCCTCAAAGGCAACTAGAATGGAGATTTTTCATTAGCAGGTTCTTGGTTTTAGGAAGACCTGTCTGAATTTTCAGGCTATCTTGTCTCTACTGTTAAAATTAATATTAAAAGGAACTGCTGGCTCAAACACACAAACATCAAACATCTAATATGGACCAATAGGGATGAAGTATTACCAGCCACATCTGGCTATGGAGCTGGTTAGGAAAACAGCTAGTAACCAGATATTTGCCATCTGTTGTTGGAATGGAACATCTAATGAATGATTGTTCTATGGTAAAATAACCCATAATTTACTGTCCTTGAAATTCATAGAGAGCTCAAGGTTGGAAAAGAACTCATCAAGCAACTAACCAAGCTATTTTGATATTCGTGTACACAGATTTTAACTGGAAATGCATAAACAGAATAAGATAACAATAAATACAATACAAGAAATGTCCCCTTTTTTTTCTTTTCTTTTTTTTTAATTATTGAGGTATAGTTGACTTACAATATTATACAGGTTTCAGGTACACAACATAGTGATTCATAATTTTTAAAGGTTATACTCCATTTATAGTTTTTATAAAACATTGGCTATACTCCCTGTGGTGTACGATATATCCTTGTAGCTTATTTATTTTATACATAATAGTTTGTACCTCTTTATTCCCTACCTCCATCTTGCCTCTCCTCCCTTCCCCCTCCCCATTGGTAACTACTACTTTGAACAAGAACCAGATTTATGTATAATGTGTTTACCATGTACTACTATATATTGTGCTAGGCTCGACATACATTATTTTGCTTAATTCTCATAATAACTCTATGAGGTAGAAGCTGTACAATTTGATTATTTGCCTCATCTGCTACTTTGCCTTTAAGGGTTTATGTCCAGATTAGTAACATCAATCAACCTGTGTGCTTTGACTAGAATTCAAGGCAGACCTCTCAATCAAAGAGCAACCATTAAGTGTAACAGTTTACAAATCTTATGGGTATTCTCTTCTACTTTTGATTGATTAAATTCTGCTCATAGTTCTTTTTCTGATTAATTACAAGTCTCTTTGCCTGAGTAATTGTGCCTTACATTATGTCTTACAGTTGTATAGTAAAGGAAATGTCCCCTTTAACTCAAAGGATGGATATCATTTTTTCAGAGCCTAGGGCACAAGATCTACATCTCAGAAGGGGTATTAAGACTGTAGAAAGCATATTTTCAAACAAAAATTCTATGTCCTTGGTTTAAAACAGCCACACTCCACCTGCCTTTGTTGACTGTTGAATGTTTCTCCTCTAAATATATCCATGGCTCATTGTTCTCCTATATTACCCTCTTACCTATCAACTAAACATTTTCCATCTCTTCTAACTTTTCATCACTCTTGGAGACTTTTAAGTGTCGAAGCCTCTGCATCAGTTACTCTTAATCTGAATTTTGTTTACCTGCTTTGGAATAACATTTGTTTCATCCAATTCTTGTACCTTGAACTCTTTCTGTTTATTCACTTACTCCTGAAATTACCCTTGTGCTCTTTAGAAATTTAGTACCTTTTGTCCTTCAAATCATCCTTCCATCTCACTTTTTCCTCTGGCATTCATGGGTAACCAAAAAGGTCCTACATACATGAGTGCCTTCTCTGAAAAGTACTTCTAGCCCCTGACAAAGGGACACATGCAATGGATGTTGCTATTTTTGAAACACATTCAGATGGGAAAATCCATCCATAAGACAGGGAAAGCTACGTGGATGTAAGCAGATGTAAGAATAAAGTCCAACCTGGGGGAAATTGAACACAATTGAAAAAATGCACAGTTCTGAACTTTCAGGAGCTCACTGAGTTGTACAGGTCTGAGTGTGCTGATAGGAAACAGTGTGACTCATCTGTGCAGAAAGACACATCCCACTCTCAGTGACGGTGCTTGGTCACTGGGTGCATTGCACATCATGACAGACGTCGGGGAAGAGATAGGGAGTAGTATGTGAATTGAAAGATCTTGTTTTGCCCATTCTCTGAATCAGTCCTTTCCCACAGCACAGGGTGGCAAACAATGGGGTAGGTGGCCAAGTTTTCCTAACAGAGAAGAAAAATCTGACTTTGCTACTCATTTAATTCTCCCTGCTTCACTATTCCCTATAGTGAATTGTTTTTGATGAATACACCATTAAAATGTTAACCACAACCACTACAACTATCAAGCTAACATTTTCTACACTATGAAATCATCGTGAAAGCCTTTGACTTACAAGTATTTAGCATTTGCCTGAGGGAACAACATAAATCTCAGCCCCAAAGATAATCTCTCAGAATATCATCAGAAAAGGTGATGGGAGGGTTACGATGAAAATGCTGCATCAAAGGGAGGTTTCACAAGAAAAGAGAAAATATTCAGATACCTTTTCATGCAATGAGTGTCAAAAAATAATTTAAATTATTAAATTTGATTTAAATTTACTCATCAGATAATCAAGCAGAATACCCACATCATTTACAAAAGGAATTTATGAAAAGCACTTTCTTAATTATTTCTTATCACATATGCCAGTGTTCACCTGACATATAAACCATGTCTCATTTATGGCTGTGGATACTACTGTGTGCCTTTCACATCTCTCACTCTTTCATTGCCATAGTAACTAATGTGCTTTAATGACAGGAGCACAGGAAGACTAAAATAAAGTACTAAAAGTAAAAGGGATAAAGCATTATTAGGTTGAATGAATACCAAACTAAAAATATGTTTATTTGAAGAGCTATTGATTTTATTACTATAGATTTAAAACAATGTGCCAAACTCATTTTTTAGCTGGCTATCAATAATGACAATATTGAATCAGATGTTACTTGTATTTTTTCTTGAGGATCTAACTTTCCAAATTAATAATTGTTTTTATTTATTTTCTCAAATGAAACAATGACAAACCAGTACTACATCCTTCATTTGGTCCCCATTTATTTTCCACACACAGACTGAGAATGAAGTCAAACGTAATTCTAACATGGTTATACAATCAGATTTATCTGTGTGGCAGAGCTAGAATTTGAGGGCAATTTTTGAATGAGCGTATAAAATGGAAGTAAAAATAGTTTCCGTAGGGTAATAGCAGAGGAGGTGTCAAAGGAGTCAAAGATGGGCTGCCTGAAGGGGAATAATGTAAGGAAAAGTATAAAAGGAAGAGGGGATGATGGAAAAGGAGGGCATGATAGAGAGAGGGCCCCAGGTGCTTTTTATCATGTTGACCTCAGCCAGCTCAGACGTCACCCACTGAGGACCTGTGCATGGCAAGCACTTTACAAGTGCCCAGGAGGCTCAGAAGGTAGCAAGGCAGCCTACAGATACCCTGAATGTCATACATATGACTCCATGATGAAATCAGGCAGATCTACAAGTTTTGTTAACATCAAACACTGTACTTAAGGGATTGCTAGACATGTGACTTGCCAGAGTGGTTCCATTTCCATTTTTTCATTCCAGAGTTGATGGCAAAAGTCTCAGTTTCCAAATGATAAAGAAGGAACCAAGGAATAGCCAACATAATTCCCCATTCCTCCTGCCATCATCACCAGAATTTCTAAATACGTAATGGTAACAACTATTATTTACTGAACATGAAGATATGCCAGGAACAAGGCCAAGTCTTCCTAAGCATTGATTTATTTTATCTTCAGAATGACCACATTCTGGATGTGCCTGACTAATTCCAGTGTCATTTAATATGTTCTTTTCTCCTTTATTTTTCCTGTAAATTCTAAGTTATGTCTAGAGACGTGATACTTCTGGATTAAACATTTTGGAAAAAGTACTACACAGATGCCCGGTGGTACTTCCTATGGCATTAAATCAGGAAGTGCACAATCTCAGGGTTCCCACCGTAGGAAATGCTGACTTTGATCATTTGGTTAAGGTGGTGACTGCTTTATCCCTCAACATCAACACTACATTTTCCTGTTTGGAATCTGTAAAAATTCGGAGGGGTGATATTTTGTCACCATTAGATACCCTGTCCCTGTCCCCCCAGATCTTTCACATAAGAATTTTAGCATGCATTGATAACTCTTGCCAGAACTAGTCATTACAGTTGGATTTGCAAAATGGTTATTTTCACATTCTATTATTCTTTTTGCATTTATTAGGTAACATTCTTTTAAAAAGAAGAGATTTCCTTTTTTTCTCTCTTTTTTTTTTGGAATATCTTTTCTGAATTTATTAATTTGCATTTATTTAGTTGTTATGGCTGTGCTATTATCTCAATGTATAAGCTATATCTATATCTATCTATCTATCTATCTACACAATGGAATATTATTCAGCCTTAAAAAGGAAGGAAATTCTGACACGTGCTACAACATGGATGAACCTTGAGCACAATATGCCAGGCGAAGTAAGCCAGTCACGAAAGAACAAATATTGTATAATTCCACTTATATGAGGCACCTCAAGCAGTCACACTCGTAGAGGCAGAAAGTAGAACAGTGGCTGCAGGAGCATGGGGGAGTAAGAAATGGGGAGTTTTTATCTAATGGGTACAGAGTTTTAGTTTGGGAAGATGAAAGAGTACTGGAAATGGACGGCAGTGATGGGTGCACAACAGTGTGAATGTCCTAAGTGCCACTGAACTGTACACTTTAAGATGGTTAAGATGGTAAGTTTTATGTTATGCATATTTTACATAACTTTTTTTTTTTTTTTTTTTTTTGTGGTACGCAGGCCTCTCACTGTTGTGGCCTCTCCCGTTGCGGAACACAGGCTCTGGACACGCAGGCCCAGAGGCCATGGCTCACGGGCGCAGCCACTCCGCGGCATGTGGGATCTTCCCGGACCGGGGCACAAACCCGTGTCCCCTGCATTGGCAGGCGGTCTCTCAAGCACTGCGTCACCAGGGAAGTCCTTACCATAACTTCTAAAAAATAAGAAATAAATAAAATCTATCTGAAAATACAGTCACATGAAACAACCATTTATTGTGCTCACTGGTTCTGTGGGTCAGGAATTTGAACAGAGCATCTGAACAGAGGGATGGCTCATCTCATTCGAAGGTTTGGATCATCACTCACATGTCTGATTGTTGATCATGGCTCTTGGCTGGGGACCTCAGCTCCTCTCAGCAAGATCCTCTCCATGTGGTCTCTCTGCACCGGCTAGTTCTGGTTTCCTCATAGGATGGTGTTGAGGTAGGAGGTAGATGGGCCCCTGGGCTGAGCAGCTGGAATTTGTCAAGTGGAGTAAATTGAAGTTTTGTTTTCCTTGACACTCCAAGGACAAAGTTAATGGCAGGATCTGAGCTCTGCTGGAGTAGAGATTAAACAACTGCATCTGTTACTCCTGAGGTCAAGGAAACCTCTCCGACTGCAGATGTGAAGGAAGGCTGTTTGGGGGGTCAAAAAGGTAGGGGGCATCATTTCATAATATATGTGGTCATACTCCTTTGAGCCTCTGTGCTGGAATCCATCTTGGCAAAAAAGATGTGCACGCGTATTGGGAGGGTTCTAGGGCAGGTCAGATATGGAAAAAGAAACGAGATAGCTGGTTAGAGGAGAAAAAAGACATGGAAGAACTGCCTCATATAAGTGATTTAAATCACATCTCTGGCACATTTCTCATTCAGGATGGCCGCAGTCCTCTCTGGGTGTGTATTTCTGCCTTGCTTCTGTCTTAAATAAATAAATTGTGTCCCTGTGTGTCTTCCCAAGTTGTGCTGTGTCTCTAATAATAAACTTTGTACCTGTTTTTGCAGTTTTTTCCTCCTTGGAACATTCTTGTTACAATAGGGGCAAGGGGCAGGGCTACTTTGCTTCTAGCTTTTAGCCGCTGGTGGTCTAGCAGCTAGGACTCCTGGTTTTCATCCAGGCTACTCAGGTTCAATTGCTGGGCAGGGAAATAAGATCCTGCTTCAAGCCACCACTCACTGCTGTCCCACCAAGAACAGTGTCAAACACAAGCCTTAAGAGAAAGAGAGAAGCAGGCATACACTTTATCCTTTTTATAACCTAACCTCAGAAGCCACATAGACAGCTATGTTTATATTCTCTGTAGGTTGGAATAGTCACAAATACAGATCTACATTCAAGGAAGAATCACAGACCCTCCAACTCAGTAGAAGGACTTTCAGTCACATTGTAATAAGAGCCTAGAGCATATGGGAACACTCACAGGCACACACATGCATGCACACACATGCATAGCTGTCATGAAAAATACAGCTATGAAAAAAATTTGCGAGCCATAAGGTGTGAATGTCAATTACATTAATGATTCCTTTTGTTGTTCCAATTGACTCAAAAGCTGCAGTGTGAGTCCCTTCAAACCTGTGCCCACATTCTTCTGATATCGCTCTGGGAATCTTTGTGCTCTACCTTGATTTCCAGCTCAACACAATATATCAGACTCATTTTATTCTTTTTCTGGCCCAACTGTGCTTCAGCATTTCTCAAAGGAGGCCTAGTTCTTTTATGTGGGAAATCTATATACTGTCAATGTTCATTGCTGCTAGCGTGTCACTGCTTCTAAGCCCTTTCAATGGACAGAGCTAGAAATTTTTTAAAAAACATGAATTCATACTGTATTTCCAATTAAAATTTAATATCACAAAGTTTTTCCTTACTTTCTTTGTTTTATTTTAAATCTTACATTAAAATGTTAGTTCCTAATAATTTGCTTTATCCAATGATATTCATTTAAAATTTAAATTACAACACCACTACTATTATTAACAATAAAACTACTGAGTGAGCTTTAAAATTTATTTTTAGCTCTCATTGCTTTTAGAATATAACCTGATAAATATATTTAATCAGAGGACTCTATTAAGGATTACTTAACACAATATTTTCTGAACACAATATTTTCTGAACACGATATTTTCTCTACAGCTTTATGTTATTAATTTGATATAAATTTGGATTTATTTGTTACTGTTTGTGCTCAATATTAGGGCTTATTTTTTCTGTCTGATTTAAGTTATTGGGGATTTTATATATGTATGGATGAGGGTATATATGTAAATACACACACACATAGTTCAAAAGTCAAAATTATTTAAAAGATTTCTCAGAGATGTCTTCCTCCCAACTCTAACCCCTTTACTCCATTGCCTGCTACACCCTATAGCTATGTTCTTTTGTTTCTCCCTATTTTCTTTTTCTTGTGAAATAATAAGTCCACACGCTTTACGGTTTTACACTTCACCTTGACCTGGAAGAATGCACTGAGAAGGCAGCATCACAAAATGGAGGGTCCTGGCCCTGAGTCACACTATGGAGAAGCCCCTGGGCAGCACTGGGCTTTGCACGAGCTTAGCATTCAACTTGTGTTGTGCTCTGCTATGAGATCTCAGAGTTTGTTACTGCAGTGTAGCCCATCTTATCCTGACCCCTTTTTAATTCCCACTGCTACTGATGTTACATTACAAGAGCATTCATCATACAGTGCTTAGCACATCCTCTGCTCCAACCCACTCACTCACATAGTTCATGACTTCTTTTTCCCCTTCATTATCCATTTCCTTATAAGGAAGCACTAAAAATCACAATTAAAATTTTGAATTATCATACCAATTAACCCAAGTATTTACTGGAGTCTTCTTATGTAATCAGTGAAATGTATATTGCTTATACTCTCATTCAGTATATGTAATAAATTCCTTATGTGGATTTGAACATGTGAAAGGCAAAGTTTTTTAGTTGTTCTTTATAATGATCCACTAGCATCTCGGAAGAG
>NW_006786248.1:681439-693138 GCF_000442215.2 Lipotes vexillifer
CGGAAGAGCTGATCTTGAAAATATTATTTGCTGATTTATTCAGAACAAGTTAAGCCTACTTAAGGGTATTGACCAAGGTTGTATGTATACAAGCTTGAAGACTGTTGCTTTCACAGTGCTAAATTGCTGTACAGGAAATAGGGATAGAATTTGAAAAGGGAAATCTGGAAAGGAAGAGTTGGGGGGCTTATGGGTTGAGCACTGAAGCAGGAAAGAAAGGCTGAGTAGACATAGCCACCAGGCCACAGAAACAAAGAGTCTTGGGGAGGAAGACTATCTACTGAAGATGTCCTCATGTAAAATGCTTGATGCAATGTAAACCTACTTCTCTATCTCCCCAACATATTCTTCAATAATTTTTGTCTTTCAACAATGCTTTCACACAAAGGGAGTTTTGTTTTGGAAGAGCCCAATGAACAGACCTAGGGGACAGCTGACCTCTGGGTTATAAGCCTAACAGAGTTTACAATATCTATTCATAGAATAAAAAGCTGTTATAGGTTATTGTAAGTTATTGAGTATAGTTCCCTGTGCTATACAGTAAGTCCTTGTTGGTTATCTATTTTATATATAGTAATGTGTATATTTTAAAGAAACTAAAAAAGAATACATGTGTGTATGTGTGTATATAACTGAATCACTTTGCTGTACACCTGAAACTAAGACAACACTGTAAATCAACTATATTTCAATAAAAATCTTTTTTTAAAGACAAAAAAAATGACTCAAAAAGAAGTCCAAAAGAGAACCTGTTAAATATTCATGCAGTTTTTTAAAAGTTGGGGAATTATAGATACTTTTTATTCTTTTTGTCTTATTTTCCTAAACTCTCTTTAATGAGCATGAGTTTTAATAAAACCAGTTGATTTTTAAAAAGCTGTTAATTAATTAAGGAAACCTGAAAGAACACCAATCATCAGCCTGCCATGGGGTGCACACTTGTCCAGGTGGCCCTGCCACCTGCCCTATCCAGACACTATTGGAATCTCTTTGGTAGAGAACAACTTCCAAATACAGTAGACATCTTTTAGTTCTTACTTTTATTAGCTCTTGATGACATGTAATACTGTAGCTCACACCTTCCATTTGAAATAGTCTTTTCTCCCAGCTTCCTTAAATTTCCTTTATCCATCCCAGTTCCAGGCAAGAAAACAGAAATTCTAGGTATTTCTGAAGAAAGAAGCTTTTAATCCAGGGAATTCATTGTTTACCTAAAATCACTGGATGAACCAGAAGAGTAGAAGTCAGGGGGCTTCCACTGGGATGCAGAGCTGAGGAACATCACCGAAGCAATGATGTAGGTGAGGTGCAGGGAGGTGTAGCTGCCACACCTGTGTTCCCACAGATGTGCCCTCCCTGCCTGTCTCTCAGCACTTGCAGAGCTGGTGACCACACGCCGGACCACTGAGTCCAGTCCCCATAGCTTTCCCCAACATTCAGGGCCTCACTGCTTGTTTGCCAGCAGTGCCAACAGGAGGAATATGGCCTCTGCCTCCCTGTAGTCATCCATGTCCTGCGTCAGTGCATCTAACTGGCAAAAACTAATTGTCATCTGAAACCCTAGTGGCCTGTGCCTCTGGGAAATGTTTTGTTTTTACTTTTACCCTTTCAACTTCTCACCCTGGAAGGAGGGTGAAGTGGAGGTAGAGGATGTTATTGTACTGTGTCTACCCAACTCCTGTTCATAGATGTTCTGGTGGTTCCTCCAGCCTTGGTTCCTCACAGGCACCTGGGTCTGCATCTCTTGAACCACATACTCATTGGGAGAATCTTTTTCCCTTCTTGTTTTCAACTTCCATCTGTTTGCTAATGAATCTTAGGCCAGCATTGCCAGCCCAGGTCTCTCCCCAGAATGTGTCACTTGAAATCCCCACTAGGATGTCTCACAAACAGTTTTGGCTCAATGTGTCAAGAACTAAACAGACCACACACCCTCACCAACACACTTATTCACTTTCATGACCCATTTCTCCCACTTCACCCACCTCTTGGCTGATATCCCTTGGGTGTCATCTTAACTGTCCCCAAACTGGCAAATCTGAGCAGGTGGTGCTTTTGTATTCTCTGAGGTGTCTCTATCATCTGGGATCTTGAAACTCACAGAGAGCAGGAACAGTCCTGTATTTGACCCACAAGAAACATCTCCTCCAATGAATCTGCTGATGACTCCAAGTTCTGCTCCAAACGAACATCTGCCACTAGGCATTCCCACATCCATTCAGTGGGATTTTGTCTCCCTGTCTTTTAGTTCTTCCGCACTTTGCCCTACCTCCCTTGGAAGATCACCGTGCTCTACACTCTTACCTTCCTTTGGATTGAAAGACAGTCATGGGCAAGTGGTGTCTGACAAATCCCTATGTTTCATGGAGTAAAAAGTCTTAAAATACCCTAAAAGGCAAAAAAACTGCTGACAATCAAAGAAGAAAAGATGTATTGATAAACACAAAACTCCTACAGCTTCATTAAAACTATACTAATCCATGGAATGCCACAGGAGACATTCTTCTGTACCTACTGATGTGCAGAGGAAACACTAGTCTCACTTCTGAAATCGATTTCACCATTTTCCAGTTCAGGTCACTTCAGTGGAATTGCCAAAAGATTACTACATAGCATTGGAACTTTCCATTCAATGAAATCTGTACTAAGAGTCAAAGAAACATGAAAAGAAAAATTTTGCTATATTTATGTTTATTGCAAAGAGATCAGTTTGGGATTAGTGAAAAATGAAGATTAGTTAAATGCAAGAACCAGCAGTTTCTACTGCAAACTCAACATAGTCCTGTCAGTGGGGTTGGCTTTCATTTCTTCCTTATAGCCTTCACACAAGGGAAGGATATAATTATCTTCATTTTATAGGCAAAGAAAATGGGGCTTTCAAAATCAAAACTACAATGAGATATCATCTCACAGCGGTCAGAATGGCCATCATGAAAAAATCTAGAAACAATAAATGCTGGAGAGGGTGTGGAGAAAAGGGAACACTCTTACACTGTTAGGTGGGAATGTAAATTGATACAGCCACTATGGAGAACAGTATGCAGGTTCCTTAAAAAAACTACAAATAGAACTACCATATGACCCAGCAATCCCACTACTGGGCGCATACCCCGAGAAAACCATAATTCAAAAAAAGTCATGTACCACAATGTTCATTGTAGCTCTATTTACAATAGCCAGGACATGGAAGCAACCTAAGTGTCTATCAACAGATGAATAGATAAAGAAGATGTGGCACATATATACAATGGAATATTACTCAGCCATAAAAAGAAACAAAATTGAGTTATTTGTAGTGAGGTGGATGGACCTAGAGTCTGTCATACAGAGTGAAGTAAGTCAGAAAGAGAAAAACAAATACCGTATGCTAACACATATATATGGAATCTAGGAAAATAAATAAATAAAAGGTCATGAAGAACCTAGGGGTAAAAAAAAAAAAGAAAATGGGGCTTTCAGAGACTAGGTGACTTGTTCAAAATTAAGTCAGTAAATTGAAGAGTCTGGATTCTAACCCAGGTCTGTCTCATTCTTCACCATTCCTTTGTACTTTAAGAACAGACCTGTAATTAGTACAGAATTAAAAGAATGGGGAAATTCTGTAGGGAGTTCCTCTAATGAGTAGGTAAGAGTGATTTGTAATTAACATATCAAAGGTCTGTAAGTAAATTAGTGCTTCCCTCTGCAGAGGGGGCTTTAAAAATGAGTTGAGTTAGGTTGGGTCTCAGTGTTCAGCCTTCCTGCGAGCAGCATCCGAGTATCCTATAAATCCACACCTTGCTCTCTGAGTCATCATTCCACTTTTGTGAAGGTGAAGATTAATTAGATTTGACTATGTGCATTTCATCAAACCAGAAGAATAAAAAACATCAAGCACCACCATTTTTTATAGTATTAATTTAATTAATTTGGGGTGGTGAAGTTTTGTGACATTAGATTCCCAGCCTCCACCGAGCTCCATCAGGGTGGGAGGAGGCCTCCTGACAGGTCTGTTCACACAGATGGGTGTCCTCACTGCATCCTGGCATGGGAGGAGGTCCCTGGTAAGGCAGTGGGTCTCCTGCATTGGAACCCAGTCCCCACAACTCAGAAAATTACTTATCCCATCCCAATGGCAATTTTTAAATCTGACAAGCAGGAACGACAGAGTCCCTACTTCTTGGGGAACACGAAAGTTGTTAATACTTGCACATAGAATAGTCTTTATAAATTCTACCTACTGCTATTATTGTTAGTAATCCTATACAAGTTGTCAAAAAACAATCATTCAATCTAAGAAAGATTGGAAAATTTTATTCAAGCCAAATTTGAGGATTATAACCCAAGAAGAGCATCTCAGAAAGTTCTGAGAACTGTGCCGCTGTTAGAAGTCAAGACATAGTTTATATAAGTTTTTTGAGACACAGGGCTATACATCAAATGACATATTTTTGACAGTTTACATAATCCATATTTAAGCACCATCACGGTGGGTCATGTGACCCTTTACAAGATCAAGAAGGAATGTTGTCTTTTAAGAAGTTGTCTTATTGATGCTGGGAGAATGTTGCTGTTTATGGCTGAGCAGGTATTCTTGCTGATGGGGAAGGTCTGGTCCATGCATAATGCTAATACACAATGCACAGTTAGGGGAGAGGGGAGGCCAAAGGGCAGAGAAGAATTTTTATGTTTAATTTTTTTTGTCTTGCCATAAATATGAATTTTATTTCACAAAGTTTACAATAGATGTTTTGAATTTGAAGATTGTTATGTACCACATGTTTGTGTTCCCCCCAGATTCATATGTTGAAATCCTAATACCCAAGGTGATGGTATTTAGATCATGATGGTGGAGCCCTCATGATGGGACTAATGCCCTTATAAGGAAAGACAGAAAGAAAGTGTGCTTCCTCTCTCTCTCTGCCATGTGGGACACAGTGAGAAGATGGCCATCTGCACATCAGGAAGTGAGCCCTTGCCCAACACCAGAACCACTACACCTTGATCTTGAGCTTCCCAGCCTCCAAAACTGGGAGAAATAAATATCTGCTGTTTAAGCCACCCAGTCTGTGACACTTTGTTGTAGCTGCCAAACTGACTAATACAGGGATGAAGGGCAGGAAGGCAGGGAGGGAGGGGAATGGAAGAACAAGGCATCTAAAAGTCAATTTTTTTCTGGGAAGATTTTAATTTCACTTGGAAAATTCTACTCTGTAGACCTCGAATGGTTGACTCTGCTGGGTCTCCCAAAAGAACCCTTCTTTTTCCAGGACATGATCAGGGCAACTCGGGTTTGCCAAGGCCATGCCAAGGGGTAGCTCTTTACAATGAGGTCAACCCAGCAGCCACTGGAGAAATCTTGATAACGAACTTGGGCTGACCCCTAATGAGTTTCTAAGACCGCTCACACCACCCCTGGAACATTCGCAAGCATCACATTGACACCACAGCTGTGTAATCTGGGTAACAATAACATTAAGAAAAAACCAACATCCTGGGGATGATGCCAATGATCAGGGCACTGTAATTGCTATAATTAAAAGCAAATCAAACACTGCAGCAAAAGTAGGTCAGCCATCCACTCGGTGTAAACACGTTTCTATTTGTTGGGACTCTGCATGGGTGTGTCTCAGTGCACTGCTGGATATTAAAAGGTAAGCTCATCAGTGCAGCCATACCTCAGACAATTTCTGGAACCCTGAATCCCAGAGCATAGTGTATCTTTCATTCCAGTTGTCACTTGACGCTGTCTTTAAGTAAAAACACATTGATCCAAAGACAAGCTCACTCTTTCTTTGTACAGGGACAATTCCTTTTAAATCCAGAGCAAAAAAAAGAGTTTACCTTTTTTCTCTAATTGTTTCATCTGCAGAAGTGTCATACCCTTGAGAACCTTATATTTTCTCATCTCTCTTCTGCAGTAAAGGGTATATGACAGATGGTGATGGAAATCCTGGCAGTGCACATACAATTTTATATACAGCAAGTCAATCATGGAAACTGAAGCCGGGACCACCAGTGGAATCTGGGGAAATATGATCTTATTTTAGGTCAACCTTCTGTGACTTCTTTGTCAGGTGGATGGTTTGTGCAATGGTTAGATGTGGGGTCTGTAAACAGACAGAGGGGGTTAGAATCCCGGCTCCATCCCTCTCTACTTAACTGAAGTTGGCCAAGTTCTTTACTCCCCAATGTCTTGATTTCCTTCTCTATAAAATAAATGCAATAATAATATATTAAATGAGATAATACACACAAACCCTTTGGTATGTTGCTGTCATCCAATAAATGGAAAAAATTCCAGTGATTTACTCATGTTTCCTAGGAGTGATATATTTCTCTACTTGTAATTTTATCCTACTTGTGCAAGTCCAGCCCAGTGTGAGTTTCAGGAACCGGAAAAGCCATTCTGCTTGAGATAAGGAAAAAAAACTTCTTCACCAGCACCACTGACATGAGGTAATGAGGAAATGAAAACCAAAGTGGAGTCGTTGCCTTACCAGCAAACAGCCCACACGGCAACGGCACCCATGCACCTCCCAGAGGTTCAGACACAACCAAGTGACCAGAAACAACCAGTTCAACCACTCTGCCTGCTTGTTTTGTGAAGATGTTTTTGCTGTAAAGTGAGTTCCTTCTGGAGGAGTAAGTTACTCTTTTGTGAGTGTCGAATGCCACCTTTCCCTTTCTGTGAAGCTTCTTGCCTTTGATTTTCTTTTTTTTTTTTAAACATCTTTATTGGGGTATAATTACTTTACAATGGTGTGTTAGTTTCTGCTTTATAACAAAGCGAATCAGTTATATGTACACATATATCCCCATATCCCCTCCCTCTTGCATCTCCCTCCTACCCTCCCTATCCCACCCCTCTAGGTGCTCACAAAGCACTGAGCTGATCTCCTAGTGTTATGCGGCTGTTTCCCACAAGCTATCTATTTTAAATTTAGTAGTGTATATATGTCAATACCACTCTCTCACTTCGTCCCAGCTTACTCTTCCCCCTCCCTGTGTCCTCAAGTCCATTCCCTATGTCTGTGTCTTTATTCCTGTCCTGCCCCTACGTTCTTCAGATCAATTTTTATTTTTTGGTTTCCATATATATGTGTTAGCTTATGGTATTTGTTTTTCTATTTCTGACTTACTTCACTCTGTATGACAGACTCTAAGTCCATCCACCTCACTACAAATAACTCAATTTCATTTTTTTTTGTGGCTAATATTCCATTGTATATCTGTGCCACATCTTCTTTATCCATTCATCTGTTGATAGACACTTAGGTTGCTCCCATGTCCTGGCTATTGAAAACAGAGCTGCAATGAACATTGTGGTACATGACTCTTTTTGAATTATGGTTTTCTCAGGGTATATGCCCAGTAGTGGGATTACTGGGTCGTATAGTAGTTCTATGTTTAGTTTTTTAAGGAACCGGCATACTGTTCTCCATAGTGGATGTATCAATTTACATTCCCACCAACAGTGAAAGAGGGTTCTCTTTTCTCCACACCCTCTCCAGCATTTATTGTTTGTAGATTTTTTGATGATGGCCATTCTGACGGGTGTGAGATGATACCTCATTGTACTTTTGATTTGCATTTCTCTAATAATTAGAGATATTGAGCATCTTTTCATGTGCCTATTGGCCACCTGTATGTCTTCTTTGGAGAAATGTGTATTTAGGTCTTCCACCCATTTTTTGATTGGGTTCTTTGTTTTTATGATAGCTGCATGCGCTGCTTGTAAGTTTTGGAGATTAATCCTTTGTCAGGTGCTTCATTTTCAAATATTTTCTCCCATTCTGAGGGTTGTCTTTTCATCTTGTTTGTGGTTTCCTTTGCTGTGCAAAAGCTTTTCAGTTTCATTAGGTCCCATTGGTTTATTTTTTTCTTATTTCCATTTCTCTAGGAGGTGGATCAAAAAGGATCTGTGATTTATGTCATAGAGTGTTCCACCTATCTTTTCTTCTAAGAGTTTTATAGTTGTATATCCTTACATTTAGGTCTTTAACCCATTTTGTGTTTATTTTTGTGTATGGTGTTAGGAAGTGTTCTAATTTCATTCTTTTACATGTAGCTGTCCAGTTTTCCCAGCACCACTTATTGAAGAGGCTGTCTTTTCTCCATTGTATATTCTTGCCTCCTTCATTAAAAATAAGGTGACCATATATGTGTGGGTTTACCTCTGGGCTTTCTATCCTGTTCCATTGATCTATATTTCTGTTTTTTGTGCCAGTACCATACCATCTTGATTTCTGTAGCTTTGTAATATAGTCTGAAGTCCGGGAGCCTGATTCCTCCAGCTCTGTTTTTGTTTCTCAAGATTGCTTTGGTTATTTGGGGTCTTTTGTGTTTCCATACAAATTGTGAATTTTTTTGTTCTAGGTCTGAGAAAAATATCATTGGTAGTTTGATAGGGATTGTATTGAATCTGTAGATTGCTTTAGGTAGTATAGTCACTTTCACAATGTTGATTCTTCCAATCCAAGAACATGGTATATCTCTCCATCTGTTTGTATCATCTTTAATTTCTTTCATCACTGTCTTATAGTTTTCTGCATACAGGTCTTTTGTCTCCTTAGATAGGTTTATTCCTAGCTATTTTATTCTTTTGGTTGCAATAGTAAATGGGAGTGTTTCCTTAATTTCTCTTTCAGATTTTTCATCATTAGTGTATAGGAATGCATGAAATTTCTGTGCATTAATTTTGTATCCTGCTACTTTACCAAATTCATTGATTAGCTCTAGTAGTTTTCTGGTAGCATTACTAGGATTTTCTATGTATAGTATCATGTCATCTGCAAACAGTGACAGCTTTACTTCTTGTTTTCTGATTTGGATTCCTTTTATTTCTATTTTTTCTCTGATTGCTGTGGCTAAACTTCCAAAACTATGTTGAATAATAGTGGTGAGAGGGGACAACCTTGTCTTGTTCCTGATCCTAGAGGAAATGGTTTCAGGTTTTCACCATTGCGAATGATGTTGGCTGTGGGTTTGTCATGTATGGCCGTTATTATGTTGAGGTAAGTTCTCTCTTTGCCTACTTTCTAGACGGTTTTTACCATAAATCGGTGTTGAATTTTGTCGAAAGCTTTCTCTGCATCTTCAGGTGATCATATGGTGTTTATACCTCAACTTGTTAACATGGTTTATCACATTGATTGATTTGTGTATATTGAAGAATCCTTGCATTCCTGAGATAAACCCCACTTGATCATGGTGTATGATCATTTTAATGTGCTGTTGGATTCTGTTTGCTAGTATTTTGCTCAGGATTTTTGCATCTATGTTCATCAGTGATATTGGCCTGTAGTTTTCTTTCTTTGTGACATCTTTGTCTGATTTTGGTATCCAGGTGATGGTGGCCTCATAGAATGAGTTTGGGAGTGTTGCTCCCTCTGCTATATTTTGGAAGAATTTGAGAAGGATAGGTGTCAGCTCTTCTCTAAATGTTTGATAGAATTCGCCTATGAAGCCATCTGGTCCTGGGCTTTTGTTTGTTGGAAGATTTTTAATCACAGTCTCAATTTCAGTGCTTGTGATTGGTCTGTTTATATTTTCTATTTCTTCCCAGTTCAGTCTCGGAAGCTTGTGCTTTTCTACGAATTTGTCCATTCCTTCCAGGTTGTCCATTTTATTGGCATATAGGTGCTTGTAGTAATCTCTCATGATCTTTTGTATTTCTGCAGTGCCAGTTGTTACTTCTCCTTTTTCATTTCTAATTCTATTGATTTGCGTCTTCTTCCTTTTTTTCTTGATGAGTCTGGCTAATGGTTTATCAATATTATTTTTCTTCTCAAAGAACCAGCTTTTAGTTTTATTGATCTTTGCTGTCGTTTCCTTCATTTCTTTTTCATTTGTTTCTGATCTGATCTTTATGATTTCTTTCCTTCTGCTAACTTTAGGGGATTTTTGCCCTTCTTTCTCTAATTCCTTTAGGTGTAAGTTTAGTTTGTTTATTTGAGATGTTTCTTATTTCTTGAGGTAGGATTGTATTGCTATAAACTTCCCTCTTAGAACTGCTTTTGCTGCATCACATAGGTTTTGGGTCATCGTGTTTTCATTGCCATTTGTTTCTAGGTATTTTCTGATTTTCTCTTTGATTTCTTGAGTGAACTCTTGGTTATCTAGTAGTTTATAGTTTAGCTTCCATGTGTTTGTATTTTTTAGAGATTGTTTTCCTGTAATTGATAACTAGTCTCATAGTGTTGTGGTTGCAAAAGATTCTTGATACAATTTCAATTTTCTTCAGTTTACCAAGGCTTGATTTGTGACCCAAGATATGATCTATCCTGGAGAATGTTCCATGAGCGCTTTAGAATAAAGTGTATTCTGTTTTTTTGGATGGAATGTCCTGTAAATATCAATTAAGTCTATCTTGTTTAATGTATCATGTAAAGTGCCTTTGATTTTCTAGCTCACCCCAGTAATTTACAACAAAGGGAGCCTCAGTTCCTTGGTAACTGCCTGAAGCAGGGAGGGGATGAGGGTGAGTGTGAGGGACAGATTCTCCAAAGTCTCCTGGAACTCAACTGGTGATGGGGGGGGGGAACCACCAGAAGCATGTTAAAATATCCACAAGCAGGTAATTTTACAAAGATAATTACTAGATGGGCATCTCCAATGCTTCACTGAACTCTTATCTGCAAAGTTCTGACTGCATACTTCAAGTTTTGGGATGTGATAAATTTAGAGGTCCCTGGAGGAAGGACCAAGTCCCCAGTCAGAACCTCCAGTGCCATCTGGCTGAAAGGCCTGTAGGTGTGACCTTGGCAGGGATGAAAGACCAGGTACTGCTCCTCAACAGACCCATGTTTAAGACTCCTTCTTGGATTTTCTCTTGAATATAATACTTGATTATGAAAAAGACATTCTTTTTACAGACAACACTGTAGGGTTTTCAAGTTTTATTCTAACACTGTAGGGTTTTCAAGTTTTACTCTAAGCCTTATCTACTAACATCAAACAATAATTTGAGGAAATAATTTCCAGAGTTTGTGTTTATTTAGGCACTGTTTCTTACTACAGGAACCTCAGGGCCAAATCTGTATTCTCACCTTTTATTTCAGGATTGTCTCAGAGTAAGCTCCCCAGAAGTGGATCGTGTTAATGGATTCATATGCCAATGATTTATTAAGAAATTTCTCCCACAGGAAACCTGTAAGGATGTGGGGGAAACAGAACAGGGAAGGGGAAAGAACTGTGCAAGTTCAGACAAAGCCTGGCCCCAGCCTGATCCCACAGGGAGCACTGGAGCAGTGTGAGTGAAACCTCAGACTTTTCTCCACCTGAGGCAAGAGAGCTGGGCTGTCATGTGTCCCTGCTCTATGGGTGGTTGGCTGTCCCCTGGGGGAAGTAAATTCCCAACACCCCCAGGTCTCTGCACTTGAGGGTGAAGAACCTCCAGGAACCCTCTGGCCTTGTCTGAGGAGCTGCACGTGCCAACTCTAGAAGCAGACAGAGATCGGGGAAGAGGGGTGCACTGGAACTAGAGCTGCCAGATGACCAAGTGCAATTATAAGACAAAGATTCCATGGGACTTACATGTTCTGAAAAATTATTTGTTACTGATCCAGGAGTCAAATTCAACTGCCTCTTTTATCATACCTGGCAGCCCTAAGGAAGAGTTGATGGGGCTGACTGGGTGTGCTTATGTTACCTGAAAACTGGGTTCACCTCTTGGTTGGTGTACATCCAATAAACACAGCTGAGCCAAAGATCGGAAG